>NW_007254652.1:0-38778 GCF_000164805.1 Carlito syrichta | reverse complement strand
TGGTTTTCTCATTTCTGTAGATTTTCTCCCTTTACCCCTTTCCCTCCCCTCTCAACTCTGTTTTTGAGGGAAGGTGGGGTTGCTTTTATTTCTCTTCTGCAATGACCTGTTCTTCCTTATGAGGGTCTTCTGGTTTTGTTCACTTTTCCCTCTGCTTTACAGTCTGTCTATTCAGCAGTTTGCAGTCTTGGTCCGTTCACAGAATCTCTCCAGTTCACCTATGCCGTCGCCATCTTGCCCCGTCTCCTCACAATGGGTTTTTTTCCATAAAATAATTTTTAAAAGTAAGCCGTGAATTAAGCTGCTCCAGGAGAAGAAGACTGGCTCCAGCGTTGGCTTTTAGCCCTCCGGGCGACCCCACGAGGTTTAAGGCCCCGCCCCCTTCCACTGTGATGTTTTTCTATGGGACTGGCTCTCCATTGTGATTGGTGAACAAGTAACTAGGATTTTTCTGTGATGTGTACCCCAGTAATGATTCTTCTCTATAATGGTTTCCCCGTGATTTTAACTCCTCAGTGTCTTTCCACCGTGACTGACACTTCTCTGTGTTTGATGCTCATTTGACTGTTCCTCCTTTGTGAAAGGTGACACAATGACTGGACCTCTTCAATATTGAGTGCACAGTTGAATATCTTCTAACATGGGTGCTGCAGTGACTTACTTTCCTTGTGATGCAATTCTCAGTGATTTGCCCTCCTAAGTGATGGGTGCTCCAGTGGCTGGGCCTCCTCTGAGTGGGTGCCTCCATCACTGTTACTCCTCTGTGATTAGTGCTTCACTGACTGGATATACATCTAATTGGTACCTCAATGACAGGCCCTCCCAGGTAATGACTGCCTCTGTGACTGAACCTTCACTCTAACTGGTATCCCAGTGACTGGGTCCTCCTGCTAATGGGTGTACCAGTGACTGGACCTCCTCTGTGACTGGTACCTCAGAGACAGGCCCTTTTTTGTAATCAATACCCCAGTTTATGACTTTTCTCCATAATGGATCTTTTAGTGAATAACCCTCTTCTATCTTGGGAGCTCAAGTGACTGCTTCTCCTTCATGATGCCTGTCCCAGTAACAGATCCTCTTCTGTGATGTGTGCCTCTGTGATTTGCACTACTCTGTGATGAATGCCCCAGTCACTGTCCCTTCTCTTGATTGGTGCCCTATTTACACGACCTCCTCCTAATGGGTGCCCCAATGCCTGGAACTCCATTAGTATGAGTGACTGACTTACTTTCTTCTGGAACAGGTGCTTCCATCATTGCACCTCCTCTGTGATGATTTCCATAATGTCTGGCCTTCATATTTGATGATGGTCTCTGTGAATTAGCCTCTTCTGTGATTGGTTCCTCTTCTGTGATTAACTGGGCCTCCTATGAATAGGTTCCCAAGTGCCTTGCACTTTTTGTGAGAGTGAGACAGTGACTTCCTCTTCTGAGAGATGAGTGCCTCAGTGACTGGCCCTCATCATGATAGGTGCTTCATATGACTGGATATACTCTGTGATGGTTGACTCAGTGACTAGACTTCCTCTGTGAAAGGTGATTCAATTTTAGCTCTTCTTTGTGATGTTTATCCCAGTGACTGGCTCACCTGTGTGACTGGTGCTTCAATAAGTTGTGTTCTTCTGTGATTTTTGCCCCAGCAAATGATCCTTCTCTATAATGAATTCCCCATAACTAACACACCTCTGTGATAGGTTCTACAATGACTGGACCTTCTCTGGGATTAGTGTCACAATTTCTGACCATTTATTGTTATTGGAGTTCCAGTAACTAGCCTTCCTTCATAATCAGTGCCCTAAAGATTATTCCTTTTCTAAGTTACTCAGTAAAAAGTTATTCTATATGATGCATGTCCCAGTGATGTGTCCTTTTTGTGATGGGTTCCCAGTGACTTTCACTCCTATGGGATAGGTGCCTCAGTGAATGACCTTGTCTGTTATGGGTGCCAGTAGTTTTCCATGTGATATGCATCTTACTGACTCGTGCTTTGTGAGGAGTGACTCCATTACTTGCCCTCCTCTGTAATGACAGTGGTAGTAATTTGTCTCCTCTATTATTTGTGCTCTAGTAACAGCCCCTCCACTGTGCTGTTTAGCACATGACTGTCCATCCTCTGTAATGAATGACCAGTGACTGGCCTGCTACTGTAATAAGAGCCTCAGTGACTGTACCATCTCTATGTTTGGTTCCTCATTGACTGTTCCTTTTCTGTGAATGGTGCTCGAGTGACTGGTTCCTCTCTGTAATCAGAATCCAGGTGAGTAGCCCTCATCTGTGATTGGTATCCCAGGGACTGGCCATTACATGTAATCTGTGCCCCATGATTGGGTCTTTTTCCAATGGGTTTCATAGTGACAAGGTTTCCTCTTTGATGGGTGCCACATTGACTTGCCTTAATCTGTGATAGATGACTGAGTGAATTTGTCTTCTCTTTGACAGGTAACAAAGTGACTGGCCCTCTTCTGTGTTTGGTGACCCAGTCATTGATCCCCCTCCATAATTGGGGACCCAATGTGATGGCTTCCTCTGTGATTGGTGACCAAGTTGGTGACTGGCCCTCCTCTTTGATTAGTACTCCAGTGAATATCACTCTTCTTTGATGGGTGTCCTAGTAATTGGGCATCTTAGTAAATGAATGCCCTGTGACTATCCTCCTCTGTGATGGGTACCACAGTGACTGGGCCTCCTCAGCATTGAATAGTTCATTGAATGCTCCCATCTGTGTGATAGATACCCCAGTGCCTGGGTTTCATCAGTAATGGTTGCACCAGTGACTGGTCCTCTTCTGTGATGAGTGCTGCAGTGACTAGCACTCCTTTTTGATGGGTGTCCCAGAGACTTGCCCTTCTCTGGGATTGGTGCCCCAGTGACAGTCAGTTCTCTGTGATGGTGACTCAGTGACTGCTCATGTGAATTTGTACCAGTATCTTGTCCTTCTCTATGATGGGTGTCCCAGTGAATAGCCATCCTTTATGATGAATGCCCCAGTGAATACACTTCTTCTGTGATGGTTATCCCTCCTATGTGATCAATGCCTCCTCTGTGATTCTGAGATTGGCCCTCCTCTGGCTCAGGTGACTCATTGAATGGCCCTTCTGTGATCGATGCTCCAGTTATGGGCCCTCCTAATGCATGACCCATGAATCATCCTCGTCTTTGATTGGTGTTTCATTGACTAGCCCTCCTCAAGTATATATAGTTCAGTAACTGGCTTTCTGCTGTGTCGGTGCCCTAGTGACTATTTCTCCTCAGTGATGGGAGTACCTAGTGCCTTGGTCTCTTCTGTAATTAGTGTCCCAAAGAATGGTTCTCCTCTGAGATGGGTGCCCCAACAACTAGGCTTTTTCTCTGATGGATATCCCAGTGACTTACCTTCCTCTCTAATGATTGCCCCATGATTTTAAATGCTCAGTAATGGGGCCCCAGTGACTGTCCCACATCTGTGTTCAGTGATCACGTGACTGTCCCTCCTTTGTGAAAAGTGATCCAATGATTGGTCCTCTACCATAATGAGTGCATTGGTGAATAGTCAATTTCTTTCATGGGTACTCCAGTTCTCACTCTCTTTGTTTGCATGTCCCAGTGATTTTCCCTCACATGTGATGGGTACCCCAGTGACTAGGCCTCCTCTGGATGGGTGCCTCAGTAGGTAGGCCCCCTTTGTAGTCAGTGCTCCAGTGATTGGACAGTCTTCAAATTTGTACAGTAATGACTGGCTTTCTCCTTGAATAAGTATCTCTGTGACCGAAACACCTCTGTGATCAGTGACCCAGTGACAGTTACAACTCTTTTTGGTTGCCCTGGTGATTGGCCCACCTCTCTGATTTGTGTCACAGTGACTGACCCTCTTCCTAGTTGCTGCTTCAGTGACTGTCCCTCCCAGTGATAGGTGCCTCAGTAACTAAGCCAACTCTGTGAAGTGTGCCCAGATGAATGACCTGCCTCTGTGATGGTAATCACTCATCTCTGATAGGTATCCCAGTGACTGAACCTTCTCCATCATTGTAGGTTCAATGACTGGGCCCCTTCTGTGATTGGTGCCCCATTGACTGTAACTGCTTTATAATGGTTGTCACAATGACTAGCCATCCTCTGTGAAGGTTGTCCCAATGACTGACTTTCTTCCATAATGGGTGCTTCGGTAACTGGTTCATCTCTGTGATGGGTACCACAGTGACTAGCCTTCCTCTGTTATAAAACCAAAGTGACTGGGCCTTCTTGGTAATTGGTGTCCAGTGACTGCCCCTTCTGTGTGATAGATGCCCCATTTCCTGGTCTCCTCAACAATGGGTGCAGCAGTGAGTGTTCCTTTCCTGTGATGTGTGCCCCAGTGATTAGTACTCCTTTCTGATGCATGATCCAGTGAGTGGTCTCTACTGTAATGGAATCCATAGTGACTTACCCTCCTCACTGATGGGTGCCTCAGATACTGAGATTCCTCTGGAACTGATGCCTCAGTGACTGACTCTCTGTGATCATTGCCCCATAACTGCTTCTCATCCTATTAGTTATCGAAGGAATAACCTTCTTCCAGGAAGGTTGCCCCAGGGACCGAGCCTCTACTATGATGGGTGCCCCAGTTACAGAATCTCATCTGTCATGAGTACTCTAGTGTTTAGTTCACTCATGTGGTTGTTGCATCAATGCCTGGCATGCCTTCTAATGACCGGCATGCCTTCTAATGAGAGGACTGACTCTCCTATAGGCTGGGAGCTTCAGTAACTGTCACTATTCTGGGTGGGATGGCTCAGTGACTGGTCCTCTTTGGCGATTAATGCCCAGTGATTGGCCTTCGTTGGTGAATGGTGCTCCAGTGACTGGCCTTCCTCCAAGTGGTTGCCCCAGTAACTGAACCTCCTTTGTGATGAGTGCTCAGTGACTAGCTCAAATCTGTGATGAATGCGTCAGTGAATGACTATTTTCTGAGTTGGTTTCCTCAGTGACAATCATTCCTCTGTAATGAGTACTCATTGTCTGTCTCCATTTTGATGGAGTTCTAGTAGCTGGTGCACATGTGTGATGGGTTCCCCATGACCAGACTTCCTTGTGATGAATTTCCCAGTGAATACCCTTCTTCTGTGATGGGTGCATCAGCGACTGCCCCTCCTCTGTGATCAGTTCCTCAATGACTTGCCTTCCTCCTATTGTGTGCCCCAAGGACTAGCACTCCTCTGGGATAGATACTTTATTGATTGGCCCTTCACTGGCATGGAAGCCTCATTGAGTGTCCCTTCTCTTTGATTGTTGTCCCAGTAGGGGCCATCCCCTAATGTGTGACTAATGAATCACCCTCGACTTGGATTGGTGCCTCATGGACTGCCCTTCCTCTTGTATGTATGCCTCGGTAACTGACTTTTCGCTGTGATGGTGTTCAGTGACTATTTTTCTTCGGTAATAAGTGTCTTCAGTGATATGCCCTCTTCTGTAGTAGGTACTCCAGTGATTGACTCTTCTCTGTGATGAGTGTTCAAGTAACTAGCCTTTTTCTGTGATGGGTGCCCCAGTGGCTGGTCCTTCTTTATAATGGTTCCTCCATGATTTTAAATACTCAATCACGGGGCCCTAGTGATTGGCCCTCTTTAGTGTTTAGTGCTCACATGACTGTAACTCCTTTGAGATAGGTGAACAAATGAATAGTCTCTTCCATAATTGGTACACTAGTGACTAGTCCTCTTCACTCACGTGTGCTCCATTTACTCACTCTCCTCTGTGATGCATATCCCAATTTTTGGCCCTCATCTATTATGTGTGCTCTAATAATTGGCCACCTAGGGATGACTACTTCAATGACTGCTCCTCTGGAAACGGTGCTCCAGTGACTGGATATCCTTCTATTGGTACCCCAATGACTGGTCTTCCCCTCTATTGATTACCTCGGTTACTGAAATGCCTCTGTGATAAGTGCTCCAATGACTGACCCTTTTCCTAATAGTGGTGTCCCAGTGGTTGGTCTCCTCTGTGATTGGTGTCCCTGTGACTAGTCCAAGACTTTTATGGATGTTTCAGTGATTGCCTTCCTTCGAATTGGTGCCCCATTTACTAGTCCTCCTCTGTGTTTGTGTGTCTCAGTGAACAGTCCAACTCTGGAATGGCAAGACCTCCTCTGTGAGGGGTGCCCCCAGGACTGGCCTACCTCTGTGATTGGTGTCACAGTCATTGTACTTCTTTTGTTATAACGGAATCCCTGTGACTGGGCAGTCTCCATTATTGTAGCCTCAGTGACTGGGTCTCCTCTGTGATGGGGGACACATTGACTGGGATTCCACCACAATGGTTATTGTAGTGACTAACTCTCCTCCATGAAGATTGTCCCAGTGAGTGGGTTTCTTCCTTAACGGGCACCCCAGTGGCTGGACTGCATCTGTGATGGTTGTCATAGTGGCTAGCTTTTTCTGTGCTGGGTGTCTGAGTGAATCGCTTTCTTCTTTGGTGACCCAGTGGTTGACACTCATCTGTCACAGATGAATCAATGACTAGGCCTCCCCTGGAATGGGAACCTTACTACTAGGCTTCCACTGTGATGGGTGCCCCAGTGACTGGACCTCCTCAGTGATGACTGACCAGTGACTGTGAGCCCTCTTGATGGGTATCCCAGTGTCTGGCCTTCCTCCTGTTGTATGCCCCATTGACTGTCCCTCTGCTGTGATGGGTACATAGGTAACTGGCGCTCCACTGTTTTTGGATCTGTAGAGATTAGCCCTTCTCTGTAATGTGAGCCCCAGTGACTGAATTTCCACTGCATTAGATGGTCCAGTAACTTACCCTTCTCCCTGATCATTGCCCTAGAGACTGAATTCCTCCTATTCAGTACCCTGGTGACTGGCCTTCATCTATGTTGGGTGCTCCATTGACTGGATGGTCTCATTTGATAAGGGTGCCTCAGTGATTAGTCCTTCTCTGTGATCAATGTTCAAGTGACTCTCCCTTTTTATAATGACTGGCCCAATTTTTAGCCTTACTCTGTATTGTATGACTTAATGACCCTTCTCTGTAATGGGTGCTTCAGTGATTGGCCCTCCTCTTGAATGCTTGTCTAATTTTCTGACTCTCTACTGGGATAAATGCCCCAATGACTACTCTTCACTGTGTCAGTACCCCTTTGGATGATCCCCTTCTGTGATGGGTGCCTCAGTGACTAGGACTGTGAAGGTGTTCCCAGTGACCAGTCTTCTTCTGTATTGTGTTCACCATGACCAGGAATTCACTGTGATGCCTGCACCACTGATTGACTCTCCTTAGTGACTGGTGACCTAGTGACTTGCCTTCCTCTCTGATGTGTACCCAGCGAATTGATATCCACTGTGATGGATTACCCAGTGATTGGTACTCAAAATATTGGGTGTCCGAGTAGCTGGAGCTCCATTGTGATGGGTTCTCCAGTGACTGAGCTTTTACTGAATTGCATGCCAAGGGGAAGGACATGATCTGTGATGGGTGACCCAGTGACTGACCCTCCTTCTATTGGTTACCAGAGTGAATGGTCCTCCACTGTGATGGTTTCCCCAGTGTTGAGGATTCATCTGTAATTGGTACCCAGGAACTGTGCCTTATCTATGATTGGTGTCTCAGTGACAGGCCCTCCTCTGTGATCAGTACCCCAAGTGACTGTCCATCTTTTTAATGGGTGTTATTGTGATTGACCCCCTTCCTCTGGGATGGGTGCCTCAACGACAGCCTCCGTTTGGCCCTTCCTCTTAGCTGGGTTTCTCAATTTCTGGACTTCCTCTTTGCTGAGTGTCTCAATGACAGGTTTTCCTCTTTGGTGCCCTAGTGATTGGCCTTCCTACTAATGGTTGCTTCAGTGACTGGCCTTCCTCTTGAATGGGTGCCTCTGTGACTGGTCTACCTCTGTGATAGATGTCTCAGCTAATGGTCCTCCTCTGCATTGGGGGCCTCAATGATAGTCTCTCCTCTGTGATGGTGCCACAATTACTGATCCTCCTCTGTGATGGTGCCACAATAACTGATCCTCCTCTGTGATGGGTGCTTCAGTGACTAGCACCCCTCTGTCATGGGTGCCCCAGTTACAAGGTTTCTTTTGTGATGAGTTCCCCAGTGACAGACCCTTCTCTATAATGGGTTATACCTGGCACACTCTCCTATTTGATGGTTACATCAGTGACTGACCATCCTTTTTTATTGATTTCCAAGTGACTAGTTTTCCTTTGTGCTCTGTACCTCAGTGAGCAACTTTCTTCCATAATGAACCCTTTTGTGAAGTACCCTCTTTTATCATGAGAGTTCAATGACTCGCTGACCTCTGTGATTATGTCCCAGTGACTAACCCTCCTTTGTAATGATTGCTTCAGTGACTGACACTCCTTTATGATTTTTGTGCCAGTGACTTGTCTTCCTTCTGATGGCTGCACCAGTTACTAGATCTCCAATGGTAAGGACACCTAAGTGACTTCCTTTGCTCTGGGATGGGTGCTTCAGAGACTGTGCAGAGACTGATTTCCAGAGTGACTGGTATTCATATTTGAAGGGCACCTTAGTTATTGAGTCTCATCTGTAATGGACACCCCAGTAATTTGCCCTACTACTAATGGGTTTCCAAATGCCTTGCCATTCTCTTGGATGGTGATTCAGTGTCTTCCTCTTCTGTGGGTTGGGGAATTCCCTCAGTGATTGGCCATCTTCTGTCATAGGTGCCTCAATAACAGTCTCTCATCTATAATAATGACCCAGTAACTGCTCATCCTCTTTGATGGTTGATCCAGTGACTAGCCCTCCTCTTTGCTTCAGTTCATGGCTCTCCTCTGTGATGTTTATCCCCGTGACTGGCTCACCTCTGTGATTGGTGCCCTAGTGCATAGTTTTCTTTTTTCATGGGTGTTTCAGCATCTGGTCCTCCTCTATAATTGGTGTTCCATAATTAGCACTACTCTGTGATTGGTTCTACATTGACTGGCCCTTCTCTGTGATTGGTGCCCCAATGGCTTGTCTCACTTTGTGATTGGTATCCTCACAACTAACCCTGTTTCACAATTTTAGCCTAAATACTAGCCCTTTTCTGTCATATTTTCTTCATTGAATGACTCTCCTCTATGATGCATTTCCCAGTGACTGACTCTCCTAGCAATCCTATGGAATGGGTACCGAGAGTGACCTTCCTCTTTTATGGATGTCACAGTGATTAGTCTTCCACTGTGGAGTTTGTCCCGTGACTAGTGGTTCTCTGTGAGGTTTGCCTCCATCACTAACCCTCCTCAGAGATGGCTCCCCAATAAGTGGACTCCTCTGTTATGGGTGCTCCAGTGACTTCCCTTTCTCTGTTTTGGGTACCTCAGTGATTGTCTCTCTTGTATGTTTGGTTCCTCATTGACTGACCCTCCTCTATGATTGGTGTTCCACTAATTGACTCTTCTCTCTTATTAGAATCCATGGGAGTGACTCTCATCTGTGATTGAAATCACAGTGACTGGTCATTACATGTGACTGTGCTCCATGATTGGCCCTCCTCTAACATGTCCCAAAGTGATAATTTCTCCTCTGTAATGGATGTCTCATTCACTGGCCCTCCTCTGTGAATGGTGCCTCAATAACTTGGTCTCCTCTGTGATGCGTGCCCAAGTGACTAGCCCTCCTCTGTGATGGTTGTCTTAATTACTCATCCTCTTTCATAATCTGGGTCCCTGTAACAGTGCTTCTTCTGAGATCTGTGCCCAGGTGACTGGCCCTCCTCTGTGATTTGTATGCCAGTGAATAACACTGCTGTATTTGGTGTCCTAGTACCTGGGGCTTCTTGACAATGGGTGACCCAGTGATTACCCTTATTTGTAATGTGTGCCATAATGAGAGTGCCTCCTCAGTAAGGAGTGCTTCAGAGACTGGTGCCCCTCTTAGATAGATGCCCCAGTGCCTGGGCCTCCTCAATAATGGGTGCAACAGTGACTTGTCCTCTTCTGTGATGGATGCCTCAGTGACTAGCACTCCTCTCTGATGAGTGTCTCAGTGACTGGTTGTCTTCTGAGATGTGTACCTTAGTGACTAACCCACCTATGTGAAGGGTGCCCCAGATACTGAACTTCGTCTGTCATAGATACCACAATGACTGGTCCTGCTATGTAATCAGTTCTCCATAGCTGGTTTTCCTCCTATTGGTTGTCTGAATGATTGACTCTCCTTTGTGATGGGAGGTCCAGTGACTTAAACTCCTCTCTTATGGGTGCATAAGTGACTGGGTGTAATCTGTCTTGTGTGCCAAAGAATAAGACTACCTCTTTTGATCAGTGCCTCAGTGAATGGCCCTCCTCATATGCCCCAGTGACAGACCCTTCTCTGGGATGGATTCTTCAGTGACTGGCCTTCCTATGAGATGGGTGCCTCAGAGATTGGTGCTCCTTTGTGATTCATTCCCAGTGACTAGCTTTCCTGTGTTATTTGTGCACTAGTATCTGGCCTTCGTCCTAATCAGTGCCTCAGTGACTGGCCATTTTTTTGGATGGGTGCTTCAGTGACTAGCCCAAGTCTGTGATAAGTGCGTCAGTGGCTGATTTTCTTATGTGATGTTTGCCTCAGTGGCAGACTTCCGTAAATGGTACTCAGTGACAGGCTCTCCACTGTAATGATTGCCCCAGTGAATAGACATCCTCTGTGATGAATGTGCCAGAAAATACACTTCCTCTGTGATGGGTACCTCAACAATTGTCCCTTCTCTGTGATCCATACCTCAATGACTTGCCCTCTTCCTTATGAGTACCCAGTGACTGGCACTCCTCTGGGATGGGTGCTTTGGTGACTAGTCCTCCTCTAGCATGGGTGACTCATTGAGTGATCCTGCTCTCTGATCCATGCCCGAATAAAGGGTCCTCCTCCTAATGCATGACCAGTGAGTGACCCTCATCTTGGGGTGCTTCATTGACTGGCCCTCCTTGGATGTGTGCCTCAACACTGTGATGTTGCCTCAGTGACTATCCCTCCTTTGTGATGGGTGCCACAGCGACTTGCCCTGTTCAGTATTTGGTGCCCTGTGAATTATACGCTAAATTTATGAGTTACCAATAATTGTTCCTCATCTGTGATCAGTGCTTATGTGACTGTCCTCCATTTAATAAAGGTGACCCAATGACTCGCCCTCTTCCATAATGAGGACATTCAGTCATTGGCTCTGCTCTGTGATGGTAATCCAGTAACTGATCCTCTTTTGTAACATTTGACACAGTGAATAGCCCTCCTCTGTGATGAATTCCCTAGTAAGTAGCATTCCTCTGTGATGGGTGCCCCAGAGACAGGCCCTCATCTTTAATTATTGCCCCATGGGTGTCACAGTGATTAATCATTCTTTGTGATGGGTGCCCCAGTGACTGGCCTTCCTCCATAATGGGTCCCTTCCTTACTAGTTCTATTTTATCATTGGTTCTTCAGGAAATGGCTCTCTTCTATGATGCATGTGTTCAAGACTGGACCTCCCTTGTGATGGGTGCCCTAGTAACTTGCCTTCTCCTATTGGTTGCCTGAATAAGTGACACTCCGTTATGATGGGTTCCCCAGTGACACGGAGTAGTCTATGATGGGTGCCCAGGGACTGGGCCTGGTCTAAGATCATGCCCCAGTTACTGGTCCTTCCCTTTGATCAATGCCCAATTACTACCCCTCTTCATAATAGGTGTTCTAGTGACTGCCTCCCTCCTGTGGTATGGATGCCCAATGATGGACCCCCTCTGTGATGGGTGCCTCAGATTCAGGTCCTTCTCTTTGCTAGATGCCTCAAGGACTGACCCTCCTCTTTGATTGGTGTTCTAGTGATTGATACTGATATTTGATGGTGGCCACAGTGCCTGATCCTCTTCTAGAATGGTTTCCTCAGTGCCTGGCCTACCTCTGTGTTGTGTACCTAAGTGAATGGATCTCCTCTGGGATGGTTACCTCAGTTACTGGCCCTCCTCTCTGATGGGTGCCTCAATGACTGCCTCTTCTTTGTGATGGTGCCCCAATGACTGACACTCTTCTGTGATATGTGCCTCAGTGACTAAATATCTGTGTGATGAGTGCCCATGTTACATGGTTTCTCTTGTGATGGGTACTCCAGTGACTGACCCTCCTTTATAATGATTTTTGCATTACTGGCTTTCCCATGTGATGGGTACCTCAGTGACGGTCATCTTCTATGACTGGTGTCTCATTGACTGGTCCTCCTCTAGTGAGTAACCCTCATCTATCATGGGAAATCAAGTGACTCATTGTCTTCTGTAATGGATCCCCTATTGAGTAACCCTCACTAGGGGATCCTCTAGTGAGTAACCCTCTTCTATCATGGGAAGTCAAGTGACTGACTGTCTTCTGCAATGCAAGTCCCAGTGACTGGCCTTCCTCTGTGATGTATGCCTCAATAACTGGCCCTCCTCTGTGATGGGTGTATAAGTGAGTGTACCTCCTTTGTGATTGGTGCCCCAGTGTCTTGCCCTCCTCCTATGTGCCAGTGACTATAACTCCACTGGTATAGGTACCTCAGTGATTTAACTTCCTCTGTGACAGGTGCCTCAGTGATTGTGTCTCCTCTAAGAAAGTTGACAGTGTCACTGGTCTTCATATTTAAGTTGTACCTCAGTGACTGAGCCTCCTTGGTGATCAGTGTCCCAGTGACTGGGCCTCATACTAATGGGTTCCCAAGTGTCTTGCCCCTCTCTTAGAAGGTGGCTCAGTGACTTCCCCTTCTGTGGGATGGGTGCCTCATTGACTGGATCACCTCTGTGATAGATGCCTCAGTTACAGGCTGTCTTCCGTGATGGTGTCTCAGTTACTAGTCATTCTTTGACGGTTGACCCAGTGACTGGCATTCCTCTTTGATGGGTGCTTCAGATTCTGGATATCCTCTGTGATGTTTCTGCCAGTGACTACTTCACCTCTGTGAATGGTTTCCCAGTACATAGGGTCCTTCTGTGATGGTTGCCCTAGCAATTGGGAATTCTATATACGGGTGCCCTATAACTATTATGTCTGTGTGATGGAATCCACCAAGACGGGTCTACAGTGAGACTAGTGCCCCAGTGACTGGCCCTCTTTTGTGATCTGTGTCCCGGGAACTGTGTCCCAGGAACTGCACTTCATAAGGGGTGCCTTAAAAACTACCCCTCTTCTATCATTAGTTCTACAGTGAATGGCTCCCCTATATGATGCTTCTCTCACTGACTGGCCCTCTTTTGTGATGGGTGCCCCTGTGATTGGTTCTCCTATGGAATGAGTTATTCACTGAATGTTCTTCCTCTCTTATGAATGCCACAGTGACAAGTCTTCCACTCTGAAGTGTTTCTCACTGACTAGCACATTTCGTGAGGGATGCCTCCATCACTGGCTCTCTGTGATGGCTGCTCCGGGAAGTAGCCTCCTCTGTTATGGGTGCTCAAGTAACTAACCTTTCTTTGTGCTGGGTACACAGTGACTAATCCTCCTTTGTGACTGGCCTTGTACTGTGATGGGTACCTCAGTGACTCTCCCTACTCTATGCTTCGTGCCTCATTGCCTGGCCCACTTCTGTGATTGGTGTTTCAGTGACTGGCTCTTGTCTGTAACCAGAATTCAATTGACAGGTCATCATCTGTGATTTGTATCCCAGTAAATGGTTCTTACAAGTGATGTGTACCCCATGATTGAACCTCCTTCTAATGAGTCCCTCAGTTACTTGGTCTCCTTTGTGATGGTTTCCCAAGTGACTAACTCTCCTCTGTGATGGATGTTCCAGTTACTGATCCACTTCCATGTTGGGTGCTCCAAAATCAGTTTGCTCTGTGATTTGTGCCCAAGTGATTGGCCCCTTCTGCTATTGGTACCCTAATAAATAGCACTTTTCTGTGATGTGTGTCCTAGTACTTAGGGATCATCTATAATGGATGTCCCAGTGACTACCACTTTTTGCGATGGGTGCCACAGTGACTGGGACTTCTCAGTAAAGGGTGCTCCAGTGACTGGACCCCCTGTGTGATAGATGCTCCACTGCTTGGCCCTCCCAAATGATGTGCTCACTAGTAATTGGTCCTCTACTATAATGGGAGCTCCAGTTACTAGCACTCCTCTCTGATGGGTGCCCAGTGACTGGTTCACTTCTGATGAAAACACTAATGACTTATCCTATTATGTGAAGTGTTTCCCAGTTACTGAACTTTCTCTGTGATAGATGCCTCAGTGAGTGGCCCTTCTCTGTGATCAGGGCCTTGTAACTGGTTCTTCTCCAGTTGATGCTAGAGTGATCGACCCTTCTCTTATGGGTGCATCAGTAATTGAACATTTTCAAGGATGGGTGCCCCAGTGACTGGGTCTCATCTGTCATAGGTGTCCCAGTGTTTGACACTCTCTTTTGATCATGTTTGACCCTCTCTTTTGATCAATGCCCAGTGACTAACCCTCTTCCTAATGTGTACCCCAGTAACTGCCCTTCCTGTAGGATGGGTACATAAGTGACTGTCCCTCCTCTGGAATTGGTGCCTCAGTCACTGTCCTGTCCTGGTGATTTGTTCCCAGTCATTGGCCTTCCTCAGTGATTTGTGTGCCAGTAACTGACCCTCCTCCTATTTGATGCCCCAGTGACTGATCATGCTTTTGAATGGATACCTCAGTGACTAGCCCAACTCCCTGATGAGTGCATCTGTGTCGTGCCCTCTTGGATGGGTGACTCAATGACAGTCAGTACACTGTGATGGGTGCCCAGTAACTGGTCTTTCTTCGTGTTAGGAGCCACAGTGAATACACTTCCTCTGTGAGGGTACTTCAGTGACTGCACTTTCTCTGTTATTAGTGCCTTAATGATTTGCCTTCCTTCAAATGATTCCCCTAGTGACTGACGCTCCCTTGGAATGGGTGCCTATATAATTGGCCCTTCTCTGCCATAGGTGTCTTAATGATTGGTCTTCCTCTGATAAATGCCTCAAAAAAGGGCCCTTATGCTCATGCATGACCAGTGAATAACCCTCGTCCTGGAATGTTGCCTCATTCGCTCTCCTCTGGGATGTATGCCTCAGTAACTGGCTCTCTGTTGTGTTCCTGCCCCAGTGACTAGCCCTTCTAGGTTATAGGTGCCCTGAGTGACTTGCTCTCTTCTGTAATTAGTGCCCCAGTGACTGGTTCATCTCTCTGATGCTTGTCTCATTGACTCTCTCTCATCTGTGAGGGGTGTCCCAGTAACTAGAATTCTTCTGTGATGAGTGTTGCAGTGTCTGGCCCTCCTCTAAAATGGTTACTTATACCAGTGATTAGCCCCCTTGCATTATGGGTGCCCCAGTGACATGCCCACTTCTCTGATGGGTGACCAGGGACTGGAACTCCTCCAAAATGGGTGTCCCTGGGACCTACCCTCCTCTGTGGTTGTTGTTACAGTGAATGGGCTTTCTCTGTAATTGGTTATCAAGTGTCTGGGCCTCTGCCTTGATGGGTGCTTCAGTAATTGGTCTGCCTCTGTTATCAGTGCCCTAGTGATTGTTTATCCTTCTAATGAATGCCCCAGTGACTGGAGCTCCTCTGTAATGGGTGCCTCAGTAATAACTTCCTCAGTTATTGCTGCCCCAGTGACTTGGTCACCTACATAATGGGTACCCCAGTAACTACTACTGCTCCATTTTGGGTGCCCCAGTAACTGAACCCCCTTGCTGATTGCTGCTCTAGGAACAAGTCCTCCTCCATAATGGGTGCACTGGTCACTGGTCGATTTCTGTGATTAATGCTCCAGTACTGACCTTTCGGCTATGAGTGACCAGTGACTGAACCTCCTCTGTGCTGTTTGCACTGTAATTGGACCTCTTCTGTGATCAGTGCCCCAGTGACTGGTCTTCTGTAGTGGGTGCCCCATTGACTGGGCCTCTTTTCCTTAATTTTTTTGAGTTGGGGTCTCACTCTGTCACCCAGACTGGAGTGCAGTGGCCGCTCCCGGCCACTGCAGCCTCAACCTGCTGGGCTCTGGTGATCCTATCCGCCTCAGCATTCCAAGTAGCCAGAATTACAGGCATGCGCTACCATGCCAGGCTGATTTTTTGATTTATTGTAAAGATGAGGTCTCGCTTCCCAGGCGGGTCTCGAACCCCTGGGCTCAGGCAATCCACTCACCTCAGCCTCCCAAGGCGCAGGATTACAGGCTGAGCCACCGAGCCTGGCTTGGGCCTCCTTTCTTATGGTGCCTCAGTGACTGGCCCTTCTCTGTTTTTGTTGACTAAAAGAATGGCCCTTCTCTGTGTTAGGTGTTCCAGTGATTGGTTCTCCTTGGTAGTTAATGCTACATTGACTGGCCCTCATTTGTGATGTGTAAACCAGGGACTGGCCCCCTTTGTGATTGATGTCCCCATGACTGATCTGTTATTTCTGCCCCATGATTAGCGTTCCTCTGTTAAGTCGGCCCCCAGTGATTATCCTTCTTCTGTAATAGGTGCCCAGTGAGTAGCACTCCTCTGTGAAGGGTGACCACATGATTTGACTTCCTCCACAGTGGGTGCCCCAGTTACAAGCCCTCTTCTGTGATGAGTGTTCAAGTGACTGGCTCTCATCTGAGATAGGTGCCCCAGAGACTGACTTTCCTCCAAAGTGTGTTCCACAGTGACTGCCTGTCCTCAGTGATGTGTACCTCAGTGCCTAATCTTCCTGTGTGATTGCTGCCCCAGTGACTGGCCCTCATCCATAACGGGAGGCTTAGTGATGGGCTCTACTCTGTGATGGGTACTTCATTGACTACTCCTCATTTTGATGGGTGCCTGAGTGACTAGCTCTCCTCTGATGGGATCACCAACGATTGGAACTCCTGGGTAATATATATCTCAGTTACCAACCCTTCTTAGTGATCAATGAACTGTTGACTGGTCCTCTTCTTAATTCAGGCTCCAGTGACTGGGCATCCTCTATGATGGGCGCTTTAGTGACTGATCTTTCTCTGTGATAAGTGCCTTAGTGATGGGGTCTTCTTCTAATGGGGGTTCTGGTCACATGGGTAGCCCTCCTCAATTATAAGTTCCCCAGTGACTCTGCCTCTTCCTAAAGGGTGCTTCTGTGACTGATCATCCCAGAGTTGGGCTCTACTCTGTGATGGGTGCATTTGTGACTTTGCCAACTTTGTGATAAGCATCTCAGGGACTGGATCTCCTTTGCAATTGGTGACTCAGTAAGAAGCCCTTCTTTTTCATTGGTGTAACAGTGACTGAACCTTTTCTATAATGGAAACCCCAAGGACTGGCCCTTCTCCATATTTGGTGCTCCATTGAATGGGCCTCCTCCATGATAGGTGCCCTAGTTACTGATCCTTCACTAAAGGGTGCCACATTGATTAGCCCCCTCTGTGAAAGTTGTCCCAATGACTGGTCCTCTTACATAATGGATGTCTCAGTGACTGTCCTCCTCTGTTATATGTGTCACAGTGACTAGCCCTCATGATGGGTGCCTCAAGAACTAACCCTCAAATGTGAGGTTTGCATTCATGATTGTTTTGTCTCTGTTGTGGGTAGCTCTGTGATTGTCCCTCATCTGTTATTGGTAACCCATTGACTAGAACACCACTGGGACGGGTGCATCAGTGACTGAATCTCCTCTGGGATGGGCACCTCAGTGAGTGGGCCTTCTTTGTGATGGGTGCCCCATTTACTGAGCCTCTTATGTGATGACTGACCAGTTATTGGCCCCAATCTGTTATGGTTGTCCCAGTGAATGAGTACCCTTTGTTATGGCTGCCCCAGTCACTGACCCTCCTATGTGATTACTACCCAAGTGTTTCACCATATTATGTGTTCCCCAGTGGTTGTGTCTCCACTGTGATCACTGTCACAGTGAATGACTCTCTTCTGTGATAGGGTCCTCAGTCACTGACCTTCCACTATGATTGGTGACCCAGTAATGGACCTACCTCTGTGATAGGTGCCTCTGTGACTGACCCTCCTCCATAATGAATGTCCCAGTGTCTGGCCCTCTAATATGTTTTGTACCCCATTGAATGACTCTCCTTTTGGATGGGTGCCTCAGTGACTTGTCTGCCTTTGTGTTGGGTGCCCAGTGACTGCTCCTCATCCAGAATGTGTCCCATGGACTGGCATTGTATTATGGTTGATGTCTCAGTGAATGATCTTATCAATGATGGATCCCTTAGTGACTAACAGTTCTCAGTGATGGGTCCCCTAGTAACTAGACTTCTGTGATGTGTGCCACAGTGACTGAGCCTCTGATCTGATGCCTGTCCCAGTGAAGGGCTGTCCATAGTGATGTGTGCCACAGTGACTGGCCTTCCTCAGTGATGGGTGTCTCAGTGACTGACCCTCTTCTGGGATGAGTGCCTCAGTGATTGACCCTTCATTGTAGTTGGGTGCCTCAGTGACTGTCCCTTCTCTGGGATAGGTTCCTCAGTGATTGACTTTCCTTGATAATGGGTGGCTCAGTGACTTACTCTTCTGTTGATGCGTGCACCAGTAAAAAGACTTCCTCTCTGAGGGGTGCTGCAGTGACTGTCTTTTAACTGGTGCACTGCAATAATTGATAAGGACATTCATTGAGACACCAATCATAATATACCTAGGATAGGGCTCTAATGACTGGCCCTCCTGCGTTGGATGCTTCAGTGACTGGACTTTCTCCAGGATAGGTCCCTCACCGACTGACCCTTCTCAGTGATTGGTACCCCAGTGAATTGCTTCCTCTTAATGGGTGCCACAGAGATTGACCCTCCTCTGGGATAGGAGCCTCAGTGACTAGTCTAATTCTGTGGTGAGTGCCTCAATGACTGACCTTCCTCTGTGATGGGTGTCTCAGTGACAGAATTCCTCCATGATAGTGTCCTAGTATCCTGTCTTCCTCTGAGCTGTTGCCCTAGTGTGGAGCCCTCACCTGTCATGGGTGCCTCAGTGCTTAGTCTTCTTCTGTGATGGGCACCTCAAGAACTACCACTCCTCGGTGGTCATTGCACCAATGACTTGCCCTTCTCCTAATGAGTGCTAGGTGACTAGAACCCCTCTGGGATGGGCATCTCAGTGACTGGTCATTCTCTGGCATGAGTGTCTCAGTTATTGACCCTCCTCTGTGATCCGTGCCACAGTGACTGTTCTGTCTTCTAATGGGTTACCAGTGACTAGACCTCACCTTTAGTAGGTATCTACATGACTGGCTTTCCTCTTGGATGAATGTCTCAATCAATGGACTGGTACTCCTCTGTGATGGATGTCTCAGTGACTAACTATTTGCTGTGACGTTATCCCAGTGACGATTACTCCTCTGTAATGGGTGCCCCAGTGACTGGCACTCTTCTGTGATTGGTGCCCTTGACTGACTTTTCTCTATTATGTTTGTACCAGTGACTGATTTCCTCTCTGATGGTTGCCCCAGTCTAGTTACTGATTCTCCTCCATAATTGGTGACCCAGTGACTGGACCTCTAGACTTTTTCAGTCATAGGTGTCCTAGTGACTGATCCTCCATATAATGACTTCCCTATGATTTTAACTTATCTGTGATGGGTGCCTAGTGATTGTCCCTACTCTTGTCAAGTACCCACGTGACTGGCTCTCCTTTGTCATCAGTGCCCCAATGACAGACTCTCCTCTATACTGAGTACACTAGAGACTAGAGCTCTTTTGTCAGGGGTGTGCCAGTGACTGACTCTCCTCAATGATACATTTCCCAGTGACTGACCCTCATCTGTGATGGCTGCCCCAGTGACTGGCCCTCCTTTCAATGGGTACCTCATTGACTGGCAGGCTTCATGGTTGGTATTCCAGTGACTGTCTCTTCTTCTGATTGGTGTCCCAAATACTGCTTGTCCTCTGTTATTGGTGCCTCAGTGACAGACCCTCCTGTGGAATTATTGCCTCTGTGACTGAACCTCCACTGTGATGAGTGTCCCAGTGACTGGCCCTTCTCCTAATGGGTGCCCCAGTGACTGGTCGTCTTTTGTATTGGGGTCCCCAATGACTAGCCTTATTTTGTTATGGGTGCCTAAGTTACTGCCCCTCCTATGTGATCAGTGCCTCAGTGATTAGCCTTATTTTGTCATGGGTGCCTTTGTGACTGCCACTCCTTTAAAATGGAAGCCTCATGACAGGCTCTCCTCTCTGATTGTTACCCCAGTGATTGGCTTTTCTTTGTGATCAATCGTCCATAATCAGTGCACTTATGACTATCCTTCTTTTATCATGAGTACTGCAGTGATTGGATCTTCGCTGTGGTACATGTCCAAGCAACTAACCCTACTTTGTGATGGGTACCTGAGTGAATGGTCCGCCTCTTGGATGGGTGCCTCAGTGATAGACTTTCTTCTATGATGGGTGCCCCAGTGAGGTTCCTTCATTGTGATTGGTGCCCTATTGTCTGGCCCTCCTTGAAAATGTTTGCCCTTTTGACTAGACCCCGTCTATTATGGTTGTTCCAGTGACTGACTCTTATATGTGATGCATGTCCTAGTAACTGGTCATCATCCCTGATTTGTGTTCCAGTGACTGGTTCTTCTCTGTGTTGGGTGCCTCAGTGACCTAACTTCCTCTCAGATGGGTGCCTTAGTTATTGATTCTCCTCCATAATTGGTGACCCAGTGACTGGACCTCTTATATTATGGATGTGTCAGTGACTGGACCTCCTTTATAATTGGTGCCCAATTGACTGACCTTCCTTCATAATGGGTGCCACGTTTCAAGCCTTCCTTTGTGATGGGTCTCCCAGTGAATGATCCTTCTCTATAAGGGGTGCCTCAATAACAGAGCCTCCTCTGAGATTGATGCTTGAGTGAATAATACTCTCCTCTTATTTTTGTCCGAATAACTGGTCCTTCTTGATAATGGATGCCTCAGTGACTGCATCACATGTGTGATAGAAACCCCAATGACCAGGCCTCCTCTTTATTGTGTGCTTCAGTGACTTGTCTTCCTCTGTAATGGGAGGCCCACTGACTACCCATCTTCTCTCAAGGGTGCCCCAGTGACTGACTGACTGTCATTTGTGATGTGTGCCCCAGTGACTGCCTCTTCTCTGTGATAGTTGTCCTAGTGACTGGCACTCCTCTGTGTTGGGTGCCTAGTGACGGGCCCTCCTCTGTTATTGGTGCCCTAGTAACTAGTCTTCTTTCAGGGGTCCCTACTGAATGACCCTCCTTTGTTATGAGTGCCTAAGTCTCTGGCCTTTTCTGTGTTTGGTCACTCAATGACTGGCTTTTCACTGTGAACAGTGCTCCAATGATTGGTTATCCTTGGTAATCAGTGCCCCAGTTATTGGCACTCATCTCTGAAGAGTAACCCAGGGACTGGTCTACTCTGTCATCGGTTTCCAGTGACAGGCCCTCTACTATAGTGGGTGCTCCTGTGACTAAACTTCCTATGTGATTGGTGCCCCAGTGACTAGACCTCCTAGCTGATGGCTGCACCAGTGACTTTGCCTCATCTGTGATGGATGCCCCAGTGATCGATCCTCTTCTGTGATCTATGAAACTGTTATTGGTCCTCTTTCTGATGGGTGCCCCAGTGATTGGACATCTTCTCTGATGTCTGCTCTTCGGATTAACTGTCTTCTGTGATGGTTGCCCAATTGGCTGACCTTCATCTGTGAAGAGTGACACTGTGACAGGGACTCCTTCATAATGAGTGTCCCAGTAACTAGCCCACTATGGTAATGAGTGGTTCAGTGATTGGACCTATTCTGTGTTGCATGCACCAATGACTTTCCTTCCTCCATAATTGGTGCCCCTGTATCTGACTCTTCTCTGGGATGTGTGCCTCAGTGACTAACCAGCCTCTGTGATGGTTGCCCCATTGACTGGTTTTGCTCCATAATGAGATCCTTTGGGACTGGATATTTTCTGTGATGGGTACTTCATTGGCTAGCCCATCTTTGTGATGTGTGCCTCAGTGAATATACCTCCTGTAAGATGGATTCTCCAGTGACTAGACTTCCTCTGCAATGTGTAGCCCAGTAACTGCCCCTGTTCTGAGTTCAGTAAACCTGTGATTGTTCCTCTTTCTAATGTGGGCCCCAGAGTCTGGACCTTGTTTGAGATGGGTCCTTCAGAGACTAATCCTCCTCTGTGATAGGTGCCTTAGTGACTGGATATCTTCTGGGATGGGTACTGTTGTGGCTCAACTCTGTGATGAGTTCCTCATTGACTAGGCCTCCTTCTAATGGTTGCCCTGGTGACTAGACATTCTCTCTCTGATGGGTGCCTCTCTGACTGGCTCTCTTTGTGATAGATACCTCAGTGACTGCCTCCTCTATGATGTGTCCAAGTAACTAACCTTTATTCATAATGGATATCCCAGTGACCAGCCCTCTCCTGTGCTGTGAACCCCATTGATTGTCCTCTGTGATGGGTGCTCCAGTGACTGTCCTCTATGGTGGTTGCAACAGTGACTGTTCCTCCTTTCTGATGGAGGCTCCAGTGACAGGCTTTCCTTTGTGATTTGTGCCCCAGTTTCTGGTCTCCTCTGTGATATTTGTTCCAGTGAAGGGCCCCTCTCCATGTTGGTGCTCTATTGACTTGGTGGCCTCTGTGATTGGTGCCCCAGGGACTGGCACTACATCATGACTGTCACAGTGACTAATCCTCCTCTGTGAAGTTTATCAAAATGACTGGCCTTCCTCCATAATGGGTGCCACAGTGATTGGTCCACTTTTGTGATGTGTACCCCATTGCCTGGATCTCCTCCATGATTGGTGCTCCAGTGACAGGTACTCCATGATTGATGCCCTAGGTACTGGGCCTCCTCCATAATGGGTGCTCCAGTTGCTGGCCCCTTTCCATTATTTGTGCTCCAGTGAATGAGTCTCTTCTGTAATTGTTACCCCAGTGACTGGCATGCCACTATAACTGTTGCTGCAGTGTCTGGCCCTCCTCTGTTTAGGTTGCTTTAATGACTGACCCCTCTGGATAATGGGTTCTCAGTAACTGTTTCTCCACTGTTATGGTGCCACTGTGACTAGGCCCATCTTTGTTGGGTGTCCTAGTGACAAGCCCTCCTCTGTGAGGGGTGCCCCCATGACTGGCCCAAATCTGTGATGAGTGGCCCAGTGAATGTTGCACATCTGTTATTGGAGCCCCAGTGACTGGACTGGATGCTTCAGTGGCTGAATATCCTCTGTGATTGGTACACCTGTGAGTGGGCCTTCTCTGTGATGGCTGAGAAGTGACTGGCTCCCTTTTGTGATGTGTGTCCCAGTGACTGGGCTCCTCTATGATAGCTGACCCTGTGAGTGGTCCTTTTATGTCACAGCTTTCACACTGACTGTCTTTCTCTGTTGGGTGCCTCAGTGATTGTGCCCCCACTGTTATCGGTGCCACTGTGTCAGACTCTGTGTCTATTCTATGATGGGTGACTCAAGGGATTAGCCTTCCTTTATGATTGGTGCCCCGGTGACTGGCCCACCTCTGTAATGGGTGCTCCAGTGAGTGACCCACATCTATGGCCGGTGTCCCAATAACTGATTCTTCTCCATAATAAGTGTCCCAATGGCTGGCCCTTTATTTGGTTTTGTGTCCTCATGACTGTATCATCTCTAATGGTTGTCCCAGTGATTACATCTCCTCTGTGATAGGTTCTCCAGTGACTGGGTCTCCTCTGTGATTGGTACCTAGGTGAATGGCTCTCCTCTGTGTTGGGAGCCCCAGAGACAAGCACTCCTCTTTGATGTGTGCCCCAGTGACTAAACTTCCTCTATTATAGGTGGCACAGAAACCTGCCCTTTTCTGTATTAGTGTCCCAGTGACTGGCCATCCTACAGTTGGATATCCCAGTGTCAGATTGTCAACTGTGATGCATGTCCCAGTGACTTGACCTTCTCTGTAATGGGCACCCGGGGAAGGACTGGGCCTCAGCTGAGATGATGACCAAGTGATCGGTCCTCTTCTGTGATTGATGCCTAAGTGACTCCCCCTCTTCATAATGGATAGTCCATTTACTGGCCTTCCTTTGTGATGGGTGACTCAATTACTCTGCTGTTCATTGGGTGCCCTAGTGACTGATGCTCCTCTGGGATTGTCACCCAAGTGACCTGACCACCTCTTAATGGGTGCCCCAGTGACTGCTCTGGAATGATTATGTCATTCACTGGCCCTCCTTTGTGATGGGTGCCTCTTTGACTGGCTTTCTTTTGTTATGGTGTCCCAGTGACTGGTCCTCTTCTGTGATAGGTGTCTAAATAACTAGGATTACTCTGTGATTGGGCCCCAGTGACTAGTCTTCTGCATAGGTGCCCCAGTGATGCCTGCCCCAAGGGCAGTTCCTCCTTAGTGACAGGTGCCCCAGTGACTAACTCTATCTTTTGGTGTGTTCCTTAGTGCCTGGTCTTCCTCTATGATGGATATCCCAGTAACTGGCCCTCCTCCTTTTAGAAGCCCAAGAGAATGGCCATATCCTGTGATGGGTGTACCAGTGAATGGACCTCCACTGAATTGGGTGCCCAAGGATTGGCCCTCCTCTGGGTTGGGTTCCTCAATGACTGTTCTTCCTCTGTAATGGATGTCTCAGTTTCTGACCCTCCTCTGTGCTGGGTTTCAGTGAAAGGGTCACCTTTGGGATGGGTACCACAGTTACAGCCTTCCTTTGTGATGAGTTCCTCAGTGACTTACTCTCCTCTTTGATTGTGCCTCATTGAGTGGTCCTCCACTGTGATGGGTGCTTTGGAGACTTGCTTTCTTCTGTGATGGAAGGCCCAGAGACTGGCCCTCCTCTATAATATATTCCCCATGATATTCACTCCTAAGTAATGGGTACCTCGTGACTGGTCCTCCTCTATGATCGTTACACAGTGATTGGCTTTCCTTTGTGACCAGTTCCCCTTTGACTGGTTTTTCTTCTTAGTGGATCCCCTTATGACTAGCTGTCTTCTAACACGTGAGCTCCAGTGACTTATTCTCTGTGATTCGTGTCCACAAGTCTTGCCCTCCCTTGTGATGTGGGTTCAATGACTGGCCCTCCTCTCTGATGGGGGTCTCAGTGACTAGCGCTACTCTATGATTTGTGCCCAGTGTCTTGCCCTCCTCCAAATGGGTTCCCTGGTGACTGGCACTCCTTTGAGATGGGTGTTTCAGTGATGGACACTCCTCTGGCATGTGTGTCTCATTGAGTGAACCTCCTCTGTAGTTGGCGCCCCAGTGATGTGCCTTCCTCCTAATAGTTGACCAGTGAATTGCCTTCATCTTGGGTTGGTGCCTAATTGAGTGAACCTCCTCTTGGACAGATGCCTCAATGACTGGTTCTCTGCTGTGATGGCGCTTCTGTGACTAGTCCCCTCTGCACTGGGTACCCCAGTGACTTGTCCTCTTTTGTAGTTGGTGCCTTAGTGACTGGCTTTCCTATGTGATGTTATCCTCAGTGACTGACTGTCCTCTGTGATGGGTGCCCCAGTCTAGACTTCTGTATTATGTGTGCCACAGTGACAGGCCCTCTTCTGTGTTTGTTGTCAAATGATTGTCCCTCTTTTGTGATATTTTCCTCAAAGCCTGACCTTCTCCCGTAATGATAACACTAGTGACTAGCGCTCTTCTCTCAAGGGTATTCCATTGACTCACCTCCTCTTTGATGCATGTGCCAGTGACTGGTCTTCATCTATCATGGTACCCCAGTGACTGAACCTTCCCTGGAATGGTTGACTCTGTGACTGAACTTGCTCTGTGATCAGTAACCCAATGACTGACCCTCCTAATGGGTGCCCTAGTGACTGGCCCTCCCCTGAGATGTGTTCCTCAATTACTGGCCTACCTCTGGGTATAGGTGCCTCAGTGACTGGTCCTCATCCGTGATGGTTGCCTCAGTGGTTAGTCATTCTCTGTGATGCCCCAGTGACAGGCGCTCCTCCTAATGGCTGCCCCAGTGTCTGGCCCTCCTCTGTGATGGGTGCTTCAGTAACTAGCCCAAATCTGTAATGGATGTCCCAGTGACAAGACTTCCTCTGTGAGGGGTGACCCCATGACTGGCCCACCTGTAATGGGTGGCCAAATTATTGTCCCTCATCTTTTATAAACATCCCAGTTAATGCGAATTCTCCATTATTGGTGTTCCAGTGACTGGGTCTCTGTCATTTTTGCCCCATTAAATGGCACACCACTACAATGGTTGTTGCAGACACTAGCTCTCCTTTGTAAAGGTTGTTTCAATTACTGATTTTTCTCAATTTTGGGCACTACAGCAATTGACACTGCTCTGTTCTGACTATTGCAGTGACTAGTCCAACTCTGTGAAGTGTGTCCCAGTGAGTAGCCCTCTTCTGTGACTGGCCCACCTTTGTGATGGGTGCCCCAGTGGTTGTCTCTTATATGCTATAGGTGATCCAGTGACTGTCTTCTCTATTATTGGTGGTCCAGTGACTGGGCCTCCTCTGTGATAGTACTCAAGTGACTGGCTCTTCACCATAATGGTTGCTGCATTGACTAGCCTATCTCTATAAAGGTTTTCCAAATGACTATCCCTTCTCTATAATGGGTGTCCATTATTGATCCTCTTCTGTTATGAATGTCCCCTGACTACTCCTTCTCTGTGTTGGGTGACCCAGTGACTAGTCTTCCTCTTTGAAGAGGGCCCCCAAGGCTTGTACATGTTCCAGTGATTGTTCTTCATCTGGTATAGGTGACCCAGGGATGGGGCCTCCCCTGGGATGTGTACCTCAGTGATTGGGCTTTCACTGTTTTAGGTGCCTCAGTGACTTCACCTCCTCTTTGATGCCTGACTAGTGACTAGCCTCCCTCTTTGTAAGTTTCTCAGTCACTGGCCCTCTTCCTATTGGGTTCCACACTGACTGTCTCTCCACTCTGATTAGTGCTCCAGTGACTAACGTTCTTCTGTTATGGGTGCCCACAGTGACTGGGCCTCTGCTGTGATGCCTGGACCAGTGACTGGTCCTCCTCAGTGATGGGTACCTAGTTTACTGACTCTTCTTTGTGCTGGGTACTCTCTGTTGTGGTATTTGCCCCAGTGACTGTATTTCCCCTGTTATGGGTACTCTGGTGACCAGCTCTCCTCCTATTGTGTACCCAAATGACTGGTCCTCCACTGTAATGGTTACACCACTGATGAGTCCTCTTCTGTGATTGATGCCCTACTGACCCAGAGAATAGGCCTTCTCTGGGATAGGTACATCAATGGCTGGCCCCCCTCTGTGACAAGTGCCTCAGCTTTGAGCACTCCTTTGGGATATGAGCCTCAGTGACTGAACACCCTCTATGATGATTGCCAGAGATACAATCCTTCATATTTGATGGATACCTCAGTCACTGGACTTCCTAAGTGATCAACATCCCAGCAACTGTCCCACTTACTAATGGGTTTCCCAGTTTTATGTCCTCCTCTTGGATGAGTGCCTCAGTGACTTACTTTTCTGTGCCATGGTTGCTTCAGTGACGTACTGTCCTCTGTGATAGGTGCCTCAGTGACAGGCTTTCCTCAATGACGGTGCCCCTGTAACAAGCCCCCATCTGTGAAGGTTGCCTTCTGACTGGCCAGCCTCTGTGATGGGTGATCCAGTGATTGTTCCTCACTTGTTATGGATAACCCAGTGACTGGTCCTCTTTTGGGATGAGTGTCTCAATGACTGGCCCTCCTCTTTAATGGGAGCTACAGTGATTGACTCTCCTCTGTGATGGATGACTCAATAACTCGCACTCCTTTGTGATTGGTGCATCAGTGACTGTCCCTCCTTCTAATAGGTGACCCAGTGACTGGTCCTTCTCTGGAGTTGATGCTTCAGTGACTTGCCTATCTCTGTGATGAATGATTCATGATTGTCCCTACTCTGGGTTGGGTGCCTCAGTGACTGGTATACCTCTGTGATGGGTGCATCAGGGACTGGAACTCCTCTGGCATGAGTGCCTGTTATTGTCCTCCTCTTGAAGGGTGCCTCAGTGACTAGTTCTCCTCTGTGATGGTGCCACAATGACTGGTACTCCTCATCGATGGGTGTTTCAGTGTCTAGCACTCCTTTGTGGTGGTTACCCCAGCACCTAGACTTCTACTGTCTTGATTGCTCCAGTAACAAGTTCTCCTCTGTAATGGGTTCCCCATGGCTGGAATTCTCATGTGATAGGTACCTCAGTGAATGTCTCTTCCCTGTGATTGGTGCCCAAGTGACTAACTTTTCTCTGTGATGGTGCCCAAGTGACTAGCTTTTCTCTGTGATGAATGAACCCATGACTGGGCCACCTCTGTGATGGGTGGTTCAGTCATTGTCCTTCATCTTTTATAAGTGACTCAGTGAATAGGCTTTCTCCATTATTGGAGCCCCAGTGCCAGGGCATTTTCTGTGTTTGGTGCTCTGTGACTAACCCTCCTCTGTGAGGAGTGCAACATTGACTGTCCCTCCTGTGTGATAGGTAGCCCAGTGTCTGGTCCTCCGCTGTGATGGATGCATTGGGGGCAAGCCCTCTGTTGTGATTGGTGCCACTGTGACTGGGTTTCCTCCACAATGAATGGCCCAGTGACTGGCTCGCCTCCATTTGGGGTGCCACAGTGATTATTTCTCCTCTGTGAAATATACTCCACTGACTGATCATCCACTGTGATGGGTGTTCCAATGACTTGCCCTCTACTGTGATGGCTGTCCCAGTGACTGACCCTCTCTTGCAATGGATGCCCTGTGACTACACCTTTGTTTGATAGGATCCCACTGATTGACCCTCTTCTGTGAACAATTTCCCAGTGCCTGGACCTTCTCCATAGTAGATGTTCCATTAACTTCTGTGATTGGTCACTTCTGTGATTGGTGTCACTTTGACTGGCCATCATACAGATTGGGCTCCCAAGTGACTAGCCATCCTCTGTGTTGGATTTCAGTAACTGGACCTCCTCCTTAATTGATGTTCTAGTGATTAGAACACATCTGTGATGGGTAACCCAATGATTTGCTCTTTTCTGCAATGGTGTCCCAGTGACTGACTCTTCTCTGTTATAGACACCCAGTGACTGGGCCTCCTTCATAATGGGTAGCCCAGTGCTGGCCTTCCTCTGTGAAAAATACCTCATTGACTGATCATCCTCTGTAATTGGTATCACATTGATTTTACCTCCTCTGTGATGAATGCGCAGTTAGTGGTCTTTTTTGTGTTAGAAACCCCTGGAATTGAGCTCCTCTTAATGGGTAATGCAGTGACTGGACCTCCTCTGTGAGGGTCTTTCTGTAAGTGACCCTCTTCTGTGATGAGTACCTCAATGTGTGATTCTCCTTTATGATAGGTGCCCAAGTGACAGGCACTCCTTTGTGATGGTTGTCCCAGTGACTGTCCTTACTCTCTAATGTGTGTCCCAGAAACTGACCATCCTCTTCATTGGATGCCCCAGTGACTGACCTTCCTTTTTAATAGATTCCCCAGTAAGTGACTCTGTTCTGTTATTGGTGCCCCAGTGATAGACCTTCATTCATAATAGATGTCCTAGTGGACAGTCCTCTACTGATGTGAGCCCCAGTAACTGGCCCTCCTCTGTAATGGATGTGACTAGCTCTTCCTTATGATTGCTGCATCAGTGACTAGCTCTCCTTGTTGATGTATGCCTTTGTGAAAAGTCCTTCTCTGTGATGTGTGCCACAGTGACTGAAGCTCCTTTGTGATTGATAGCACAGTGACTGGTCCTCATCTGTAATGATTATCCCAATGACTAGCTCTCTTTCATAATTGGTGACCCAGTGACTAGCCCGCATCTGTGATGGGTGCACAGTGAATGACCCTGTGCTGTGATGGATACCCCATTAATGGCCTTCTATTGTGATTCGTGCTCCAGTGCCTTCTCCATATTGGTGTCCAGACAATGATCATACTCTATTATGAGTACTCCATTGACTGTGCCTTCTCTGTGATTGGCGCCAGTGACAGGACCTCCTCCATTATGGCTTTTCCAGTGAGTGACCTTCATCTGTGATTGGTGTTCTACTGACAGTGCTTCCACAATAAAGAGTGCACAGAGACTTGTCCTCCTTTGTGGTGAGTGTCCCAGTGACAGGACCTCCTCTGTAATATGTACAACAGTTATGGGGACTCCCCTGTGACTGGTGCCCCAGTGACTTGCCTTCATATATGATGGGTGCCCCAGTGACTAACCCTCCTCTTTGTTGGTTGTCAGTGGCTGGGCATCATTCATAACGGGTGACCCAGTGACGGAGTCTCCTCTGTGATTGATGCCACAATGATCCAACAATCTCTGTTATGACCTTCCCCATGATGGGTGTCCTAGTAACTGGGCACCTTTCAAAATGGGTGTCTAAGTGTCTAGCCCTCCTTTCTGATAGGTGTTTCAATTTCTGAACCTGCTTTATAATGGGTGCCCAAGTGATGGGTCCTCCTCTTTGAAAAATTCTGCAGTGATTCATTCTTCTCTGTAATGTGTACCACACTGATTTTGCCTCTTCTGTGATGATTGCTCCACTTACTTCGCCTTCTATGTGATCAGAGGCCCAGTGACTGAGTTCCTCTTAATGTGTGGTACTAGCCCCTCTCAGTGATGGACATCCCAGTGACTGCTACATTGACTAGAACACAACTGTGATTGGTGTCCCAGTGATTGGCCATCTTCCAAATTGAGTGCTCCAATGACTGTTCCTCCTTTGTGATGTGTTCCAGTAACTGGGAATTCTCCATAATTGGTGACCCAGTGACTGCCTCTTGTATGTTATGGGTGCAACAGTGGGAGGTCCTCCTTAGTAATTGGTGCCTTGAAGACAAGTACTCATGTATAATAGGTGTCCTTATGACTGTTCCTCTTATGTTATTGGAGACACAATACCTAGGCCTTCTCTGTGTTTGTTGTACCAGTGATTAGCCCTCTTCTGTGAAGGGTGCCCTCATGACTGGCACCTCTCTGATGGTTGCCACAATGACAGGCCCTCTTCTTTTATGGGTGCCTCCGTTACTTCCCCTCCTCTGTGATGGGTGTCCCAGTGACTGGTTCTTCTCTGTGATGGGTGGCCCAGTTTCTGATCCTCTTCTGTGATGGTGGTTTCAGGGACTGACCCTTATCTGGTATGGGTGTGCAGTAATTACATCTGCTCTGTGATGGGTGCTCCAGTGACTGAACCTCCTCTGTGTTGGGTGACACAATTAGTTGCCCTCCTCTGTGATCATTGCTCCAATGACTGATCCTAATCCATAATGAATGACCCAGTGACCTGCCTTCTACTGTGGTGAGTGCCCCAGTGAATGACTCTCCTCTCTGATGATTGCCCCAGTGACTGAACCTCCTCTTTATAGGTATCATAGTGACTGACCTTCCTTCGTAATGAATGTTTCCATGACAAGCCCTTCGCCATGATTGGTGCCCCAGTATTACCCCACTTCTTTGACTCATGCCTTTGTGACTGGCCACCCTCTGTAATGCACACCACAATAATTGACCCTGCTCTGTGATGGGAACCCCAATAAGTGGTCATCATCTGTCATGGTTGTAGCCTTCCTATATGTTGCCCCCATGACTAGCCTGCTTCTGTGATAAGTAACCAATGACTGAATCTTCTCTAAAATGGATGCCCTAGTGATGTGCACTCCTCTGTGATGGATGGCACAGTGACTTCCCTCCCTCTGTTATTGATGCTCCTGTGATTGTGTATCCCATACAATTGTGCCCCTTTGACTGAAGATCCTTTACTATAGGTGTCTCAGTCATTGTTCCTCCTCAGTGATTGGTGCCCTGGACTATCCTTCCTCAATAATAGTTATCCCAGTGACAAGTCCTCCTCTGGGAAGTATGCTTGGGTGTTCCACTTACTGAGCCTTCTCCCTACTGAGTGGACTATTGACTAGTCATAATTGTAGATTGGCGTCTACGTGAGTAGGCTTCCATAATCTGTTCTCCACTTCCTGAGCCTCCCTTGTGATTGATTCCCCAGTGATGGGTGCCACTGTAACAAACCCTACTCTGTGATGAGTTTCACTGTGACTGGGCCTCCTCCATAATGATGACTGCCCCTGTGACTGACCCTCCTCCATAATGGCAACCCCAATGACTAGCCCTTCCTGTGATAGTTGTCCCAGCGACAGATTTTACTGTGTCAGTTGCTTTAGAGGCTGTGCCTCCTCGATAATGGTGCCCAGAGACTTACTTTTTTATGTGATATTTGTCCAAGTTACTGGTCTTCCTCTTGAGTGCACAAGTGACAGTTCAATGCAATTGCTGCCCCAGTGACTGGCCCTCCTCCATGACGGGTTCTCAAATGATTGGACCTCTTCTGTGGTGACTGTTCCAGTGAGTGCCCTCCCCTGTGATGGTAGTCTACTAAATACACTTCCTCTGTGAATAGTGTCTCAGTGACAGACCCTCCTCTGTGATGTGATGCCCAATGACTGAACCTCCTCCCTGAAAAATTCTCCAGTGACTGAGACTCCTCATTATAATTTCCCTGGTGTGTAGGTCTCCTATACCAAACAAAATGGGTGCCTCACTTTTCTCTGTGATCACTGCCACAGTGACTGCATCTCATACAGTCATACTTAATGGGTGCATAAGTGCCTAGCCTTCCTCCATGGAGTTACTCCAGGGATGGTGCCTCCTCAGTTATTTGTGCTCCATTGACTGCTCCTCCTCCACAATGTGTGCCTTTGTAACTGCCCCCATTCTCTGATTGGTGTCCAAATAAATGGGTCTCCTACATGACAGGTGCCACAGAAACAAGCCCTTTTTTGTGATGGTTCTCTCAGTGACAGGCTTTCCTAAATAATCATTGTCCCAGTGACTGGCCCTCCTCTGCTTTGTCTGTATCCATGGCTGGTCCTTTTCCAAAATGTGTTCCCCAGTGACTGGTCCTCTTCTGTTATTTATGTCACAGTGACAAGCCCTCCTCTGTTGGGTGTCTCAGTGATAAATTCTCTTCTATGAGGGGTTCCCCTATGATTGAACCGCCTCTGTGGTGGGTACCCAAGTGACTAGCCCTGTGCTGTTATTTGTGCCAAGTGACTGGCCCTCTTCTGTAATAGCTGTCCCTAAAATTGACCCACCTGTGATGATTGACTTTCCTCATGATCAGTCGCCCAGTGAATGACTTTGCTCTGTAGTCAATGCCCTAATTACTAACCTTCATTGGTAATAGGTACCAAAATGATTAGCCTTCTCTGTGATGGTTGCTCAGTGATTGATCTTACTTTGCAAAAAATTCCCCAATTACTGATCAACCTCTGTAACTGGTGTCCCATTGACTAGATTTACTCTTTAATGTCTGCCACAGTGACGGGGTTTCCAACAGAGTACTACATTGACTGGCTTACCTCCATTATGTGTGCCCCACTTATTGCACCATTTCTGTGACTGGTACCCCAGTGACTTTTCCTCCTACATAATGAGTGCCATAAGATTGGTGTCTCATTGACTAGCTATCCTCTTTGATGGATTCAGTAGTGATTTGCCTTCTTCTATGAAGGGTGATCAAATAATTGGCCCTTCTCCAACATCAGTGCCCCAGTGACTAGACTTCTCTGGGATCAGTGACCAAGTTTCTTGTCCTCCTCCATAATTGGTGCCCCAGTGACCATTCCACTTCTCTGATGGGTGTCCCAATGACTGTACATACTCCAATATGTGTGATCCATTTACTCACCATCTTTATGAAGGCTGCTCTTGTGACTGGCCCTCTTCTGTGATGGATCCCCAAAGTCTTGTCCTCCTTGATGATGGTGTCTTAGTGGCTAAGTGTTACAGTGACTAAACAACCTCTATTATTGGTGCCTCAGTGACCGGGCTTCCACTGTGATGATGCACAAGTGCCTAGCACACCTCTGTGATGGATGTTCTTGTTTTTGAAACTCCTCTGTATGAGTGCCCCAGTGACAGGTCTCCTTCTGTGATGAGTGCCTCAGTGACTGATCCTTATCAAAGATATGTGTTTCAGTAACTGGCTTACCTTTGTGATGGTTTTCTCAGTGACTGGCTTACCTCACAAATGGATGCCCCAGTGATGGACTGTCCTCTCTCTTGTTGGGTTCCTCAGTGAGTAGAATTCTTCTGTGATGAGTTCCCCAGTGCCTGGCCCTCCTTGAAAATATGTACGTCAATGACTAGCACTCCTCTGTGATGGTTGCCTCAGTGACTGGCTCTCCCCTGTTAAGGGTGTTACAGTGACTGATTTTCTTTTGTGATGTGCCCCAGTACTGCACATCTTCTATATTTTTTTTGCCAGTGACCTACTCTCCACCTTGTGGGTACCCCAGTGATTAGACCTCCTCTGTGATTGGTGCCAAGTTACTGGTCATCCTTCATAATGGTTTTCCCACTGACTAGTCCTCCTCTGTGATGGGTGTCCCTCTTACTGGGTCTCCTCCATAATGTGTACTTCACTGAATGGCCATCATTTGTGATGAGTGTCCCAGTGAATGGTGCTCCTCCATAATATGTGCCTCAGTGATTGGGCCTGCATTATGATTGGTGTACCAATGACAGACCATATAAAATGGCTACCTCAGTGACTAGCCCTCTTCTGTGATGGGTTACTCAGTGACTGTTACTCTATGATTGATACCCCAATTAATGGTCATCCACTGTGATGGGTAACGCAGTGATGAATCCTGTACTGTGATGAGTGTCCTATTAACTAGGCCACCTCCTAAATGGGAGTTACTGTGATTAACCCACCTCTGTGATGGATGCCCCAGTGTCATTGAATTTCCCTACTCTTTGATGGCTGCCACAGTTACTAGCCCTTTTCTGTGATTGCTACCCCAGTGACTGACCCTCCTGTGGGATGAATATATCATTGAATTGTCCTTGTCTGTGATGTGTACTTCAGTGACTGACTTTAATTTATTATGGTAGCCTTAGTGACTTATTCTTCTCTTTGATGTCTAACAGTGACTATCTTTCCTCTTTAACGGTTGTCCCAGTGATTGACTCTCCTTTCTGATGGTTGCCCAGTGAGTAGACTCCTTTTGTAATGAGTGCCCCTGTGCCTGGCTTTCCTCTGCAATATGTACTCTAGTGACTGATATTCATTTTCGATGGATACCCCAGTGATTATCCTTCCTCTGCTAAAGGCCCCTTAATGTTTGCTCTTTTTTGTGATTGAGACCCCAGTGAATGGATCTCCTCCATATTGGTACATCAGTGACTTGCCCTCCCCTATAGTGAGTGGCTCAGTGACTGAGCCTTTCCTGTGATTGTTTCCAGTGATGGACCCTCCTCCATAATGACTGACCCAATGGCAAGACATCTTTGATGGGGTCACACTTACTGGGGCTTCTCTCTAATAGGTGACCAGTTGACTGTCCCTCCATTGTGATGGGTTTCCCAGTGACTGGGGCTCCTTAGTAACGTGTGCCCTAGTGATTGGTTTTTCCCTATGATTGTCAGGGTCTCAGTGACTGGTCTTCTTTTTAAAAATTATTTATTATAAAGTAGTGGGGTACAATTCAGGGTTAAGTATATAAAGATTGATCTTGCAGGTACACTTGTTGATAAGTTATGCCCCTTCCTCCCCTAGCAGTTTCACTCAACTTCCAATCCCACCCCCCCTCCCTTGACAGTTACCCACTGCCAATCACTTTTTTTTTTTGGAGTTGGAGTCTCACTCTGTCGCCCAGACTGGAGTGCAGTGGCCGCTTCCGGCCACCACAGCCTCGACCTGCTGGGCTCTGGTGATCCTTCCGCCTCAGCCTTCCAAGTAGCCGGAATTACAGGCATGTGCTACCACGCCCTGCTGATTTTTTTTTATTATTTATTGTAGAGATGAGTTCTCGCTGCCCAGGCGGGTCTCGAACCCGCAGCCTCAGGCAATCCACTCACCTCAGCCTCCCAAAGGCACGGGATTACAGGCTGAGCCACCGAGCCTGGCTCAATCACTGTCTTATATCATTATATTTGGTCAAGATCAGCTTATGAGTGAGAACATATGGAACTCAACTCTGTTTCTGTGATAAATCACTGAGTATGATCGACTTCAAAACCATCCAAGTTACAGCAAATTCTATATATTTGTCCTTTATGATTGCTTAATATTCCATTGTGAATATGTATCACATTTTTTTATCCAGTCCCGCTTCCATGGACAAAACGGTTGGTTCTATGTTTTTGCTATTGTGAGTAGAGCTGCAGCAAACATATGTGTGCAGGTATCTTTTTTGAACAATAATGTGAGCTCCCTCATGTATATTCTCAATAGTGAAATTGCTAGGTGATATGGAAGATCAATTTCTAGTTCCTTCAGAAATCACTACACGGTCTTCCAAAGAGGCTGAACTAGTCTGTATTCCACCAGCAATGAAGAAGCGGTCCTTTTTCTCCACATCCTCATCAGCATCTGTTGCTGTTTGTTTTATTAATGATGGCCATTCTTACAGGGGTTATGGTATCTCAATGTGGTTTTGATTTGCATTTCTCTGATGATGGGTGAAGCTGAGCACTTTTTCATGTGTCTGTTCACTGCCTGTGTATATCTTCTTTTGAGTCCATTCATGTCTTTTGCCCACTCTTTAAAGGGGCTGTTGTTTGTTTTTGTTTTTTTGTTTCCTTTTGGCACGTTTGAGTTCCTTGTAGATCCTAGATGTTAGACATTGTCTGATATATAGTTGCCAAATAGTTTTTCCCATTCTGTGGGCTGTCTCCCTGCTCTCTTGAAGGTTTCTTTTGCTTTGTGGAAGCTCATTAATTTGATGAGGTCCCACTTGTCTATATTATTTCTTAAAGTATTGGCCTTTAGGTTTCTGAATAGAAAGTGTTTCCCAGTCTTAATTTCTCCTGCGCTTTCTAAGATTCTTATAGTTTGAGGGTATATGCTTAGGTGTTTCATCCATTTAGAGTTAATTTTTGTGTATGATGATAAGCAGGAGTCCTGTTTTAATCTCTGCACATGGTTAGCCAGTTTTCCCAGCACCATTTACTGAACAGTGGTTGTTGTTGGAGACTTTGTCAAATATGAGTTATTTGAGGAATTGAGGCTTTGCTTCTAGAATCTCTATCCTATTCCATTGGTCTTTGTGCCTGTTCTTGTATCAATACCAGGCTGTTTTGAATATTGTAGCTTTATAGTAAAATGTGAAGTCTGGAAGTGTGATACCTCCTGCTTTGGGTCTTTTGCTAAGGATTGTTTTGGCTATTCATGGTTGTTTATTTTTCCATATATATTTCTATATTTTCATTTCAATATCTGAGAAAAATGATTTTGGTAACTTAATGGGTATTGCGTTGAATCTGTAGATTTCTGAAAGAAACAGAAATTGACCTTCCATATGACCCAGCAATTCTCCCATTGTCAATATACCTGAGATAACTCAAATTATTCTATGAAAAAGATACTTGAACATGTGTGTTTGTTGGCGCTTTATTCACAATCACAAAAACATGAAACCAACCGTGTTGCCCATGAACACTGGACTGAATTAAAAAATGTGGTACATATACACAATGGAATAGTATGCAGCCATAAAGAAGGAAAATACATGGACTTTGCAGCAACATGGATGGATTTGGAGTCTATCATACTCAGTGATTTATCACAGAAAAAAAGAACTGACTTTCAAATGTTTCATGCATAAGATGACCTTGCACAAATATAATGCTATAAGAAATGATTGGGCAGGCTTGGGAGACGGGGCAAGATGGCGACGGCATAGGTGAACTGGTGAGATTCTCTGAACGGACCAAGACTGCAAACTGCTGAATAGACAGACTGTAAAGCAGAGGGAAAAGTGAACAAAACCAGAAGACCCTCATAAGGAAGAACAGGTCATTGCAGAAGAGAAATAAAAGCAACCCCACCTTCCCTCAGAAACAGAATTGAAGAGGGGGAGGGAAAGGGGTAAAGGGAGAAAAATCTACAGAAATGAAGAAAAACCAAAAGAAGAATATGGGTCTCTCCCAGACGCCTGGGAGAGCAGACACTGAGAAAATTGACTTTGGAATACAAACAATGAAAAGTCCCCAGAATGAAGGGTCTCAAAATGCAAATGCAGATATCAAAACAATAATTGAGAGATTAAAAAGAATTGAGGAGACACAAGAAGAAACTAGGAAGGAGCTGATATCTGAGATAACAGTAATAAAGAATACTGTGAATGAAATAAATAACAAATTGATAAGCATGGAAAGCAGAATTACCCAAGCAGAAGAAAGAATCTCAGAGCTTGAGGACCAAAATATAGAAATAACCCAAACTCTTAAAAACACAGAAAATAAGCAAAAAAAGACAGAACAAAACCTTCAAGAGATGAGTGACTCCTCAAGAGGCCTAACCTAAGAATAATCGGACTCCCTGAGGTAGAAAGAGAAACAGAGACCACATTGGAACAAACTTTCCACGAGATCATTCAAGAAAATTTCCCTTATCTAATCAGTGATACAAAAATTCAAACACAAGAGATTCAGAGAACCCCCGCAAGACAACAAATGAGAAGACCAACTCCTAGACACATAATAATTCGCCTAAATAAAGTAGGCACAAAAGAAAAAATCCTAAAGGCAGCAAGAGAAAAAGGCCAGATCACCCACCATGGAAGACCAATCAGAATAGCAGCAGATTTATCTGCAGAAACCCTGCAGGCCAGGAGAGCTTGGAGCCCTATCTTCAAAGTCCTAAAGGATAAACTATTTCAACCAAGAATAACCTACCCAGCCAAGCTAAGCTTCATCAGTGAGGGAGAATTAAAATCTTTCCCAGATATCCAATCCCTAAGAACTTATGCAGCCACAAAACCATCTCTACATGAAACACTTAAGAAAGTACTAAACACAGAAGAAAAGGAAAAAAGAACAACGTTCTTCACAAGAGTACAGGGAAAAGAATAAAATATACATGAACCAACCCCAAAAGCAAAAGAAAGACAAAAAAAAGAAAAGAAAAGAAAAAAAGAAAAACCAAGTGGAAGAACAATAACTCAATAAGAACTCCATGATAGGGATGAACTCTCACATTTCAATAATTAGTCTGAATGTGAATGGACTAAACGCACCACTGAAAAA
>NW_007254651.1:10075-10747 GCF_000164805.1 Carlito syrichta | reverse complement strand
CTGAAGGGGTCCAGCCCCTTTGCCAGGTCGTGAGATCTCCTGAAGGAGAGACGGATAGGAGAAAGACGAAAACATTATTCCCGGACACCTGCTTCCTGAGCAGATGACATCCTTTATTAGTTAACAGAAAGCTTTTATAGCATTTGTAAAAGGGGCAAGACAAAGACAATTCCTTCACGTACATATGCTTTAAAAGTTACCACCATCTAGCAGTCTTTAGAAGAAACGAATAAGCCAAAAACAGTATCTACTTTCAGTTAATGAGTCTTGAGATAAGTGTAAAAGGAGTGTCACTTAAACTAAACATAATCATACAAGGTTTACTTTGACTTCGGTCCCACATCACTTGTCTAATTAAAAAGCCTTAAAATCACTAGCACAAAACTATAGATTGTACCTAGTGATAGTGGGAATATGAAGCCCATTAACTTGACCAAACAACAGTGGCTAGCATTTAAAGAATAACTATGAAAGTCACTTACTGTGAAGATACATACACTAATCTTTACTCTGAATAAACATATGAAGTGAACTAAACATAATGAAATAAAACTAACACAACTAAAATTATTATGGTTGCAAATTGCCAATGAGCTTTTAAGTTTAGGATAATGGTGATTTGGCTGTTTTCCCTTTATGCTTGGCAAACCTCCTGGAAAACATCTTTTGTCT
>NW_007254651.1:0-9511 GCF_000164805.1 Carlito syrichta | reverse complement strand
CCTTATGTCTGACCACTAAGCTGCATAATTCTAAATCAAATAAGGAGTGAATATACTTATATCATTTTTTACTCAAGCAATATCTAGTAACTTATAACCAAGTGAAAGAAAGCATTCTTGATGTGCTTCAGAGTTTAACCCTTGCATATGTTAGAAAAGGCCAAGCGGCGTAGTGGGAAAATGGGAAAATGAACCATGACATTCTCAGGTTAGGTGTGAGTACTTCGCATAAATATGCCATTTTCTTCTTCCACGACTGCACAGAATTTCTTCAGCCGTATCAAACAGCAAAGGTGGAAGACAGAAGGGCCTCAGCTTCCCGGGCTCGCCCTGCGGCCCGGGGTCTTCGGCCCACCGGGACCCAGTCAATCATGTGGACCTCCAAGGCTGGCTCCCAACAGCCTCCCACAGTGCTAGGATGACAGGTGTGACAGCCTCAACAGGTGTGACAGCCTCGACCCGCCGGGCTCTGGCGATCCTTCCGCCTCAGCCTTCTGAGTAGCCGGAACTACAGGCATGCGCTACCACGCCCGGCTAATTTTCGATTTATTGTAGAGATGAGGTCTCACCAAGTTGCCCAGGTGGGTCTCGAACCCGCGGGCTCAGGCAATCCGCTCACCTCAGCCTCCCAAAGGTGTGGGATTACAGGCTGAGCCACCGAGCCCGGCTTATGAACTCTATTTAATAGGCAGGAATAGTCTCAGAAATCTTTCTGTTGATCAGACGTTCACAAAACTTTTGGTCCCTGAGCTTGAACATGGAGCTTTACTCCACCAATATAGTATGATCTTCGCGCTGTAGTGCATTCCGAAGTTCTTTTTCTGAAGAAAACTGAATCCAACCCACACCTCTGTGAAAGCCAGTGTCTTTGTCAAAGTGTAAGATGCACTTTGTATATGGCCAAACTGTGCAATGTGTTGTTTCAGCTCCCTTGACGCTACAGTCCAAGGAATTTTTCCTAACAAAAGCAACGTGGCGATTAACATTTGCTCACAGCGCTACAGCCCCTCTCGCTGCCAAGGTCATCATCTTTAGACTCAAGGAACATCTGTGAAGTTCACTCTGGCTGCCCGAGAGTTTTCCTAAGTTGCTGGGCTGGAATGACCTGCAGATTCTGGTGTGGGGAGAAAAGTAGCTAAGTTCAGGGTACTCGGTTTCTGGACGGTCACGTTAGGCTTTCCCTCCAGAGAGTCTGGTATCTGGTAAGGCATGAGCTGGTGAGAAATCTGTAAGCGTTATTGTTTAAAATGTCTATAACCAGGTTGGGCGTGGTGGCTCATGCCTGGCATCCCAGCACTTTGGGAGGTGGAGGCAAGAGGATTGCCTGAGACCAGGAGTTTGAGACTAGCCTGAGCTACTTGGTGAGACCTCATCTGTACAATAAATCAAAAAATTAGCCGGGCACGGTGGCACACACCTGGGGTTCCAACTACTTGGAAGGCTGGGGTGGAAGGATCAGCTGAGCCCAGCAGGTCGAGGCTGTGGGGCAGTGAGCATGCCACTGCACTCCAGATTGGGCAACAGAGTGAGACTCCAACTCAAAAAAATAAAAATAAAATAAAAAATAAAAATAAAAGAAAATGAAATAAGCTGTGAGTCCCAAGAATGCACGGAGCTCTCTCTTGGACTGAAGAAACAGTAAGGAAACAGTAGACTGTTTTCCCTGGGTAGTCATAGCTCTATGCCCTGGGCTAAGTGGAAACCCCAAGTAAGTAGTTCCTTGTAAATTTAATTGAGCCATAGCGAGGGATACTCGGTATCCGTTACGACAAAGAATTATAAGAAGGGTAACCGTCACTCACAGAGAGAAAGAGAGAGTAGGGCTACGTAATAACAAATCATCAACGTCCTGGATAAGGGTGCTGCCCATAAATGGAAGCTGGGAGAGGTCAGAGGTTCACACCTGGCCCCAAAGGTGGGGGCTCTCACGAAAGCCCTGGGGAGGGAGACACAGTCCAAGTAACTGCTGGGATGATCAGTGTCCGGGTGAGTCCCTGTGAAAACCAAAATGTGAGGAGACCCTGGGAAAAAATGAATGGTAAAAACGCATCCTTGAGGTCCACCCCGGTAAGGCACTGTGTTAGGTGGTTCAGCACAGAGGAGGGTATGTGGATTGGGAGCAATTGGGCACAGGGACTAACGGTCTCGTTAATGATGTGCAAATCTTGGATCAAGAGGTAGGTTCCATTGGGTTTGTGGACCGGAAGGATGGGAGTCTTGCAAGGCGAATCAGTAGGTATTCTTAAATTCCAGCCGCCAAGAACTTGGTATTTTTTTTTAGTCGGAGTCTCACTCTGTCACCCAGGCTGGAGTGCAGTGGCATGTTCACGGCCACCACAGCCTCAACCTGCTGGACTCACGCGATCCTTCCGCTTCAGCCTTCCAAGTAGCTGGAACCATAGGCATGCACCACCACGCCTGGCTAATTTTTGATTTATTGTGAAGATGAGGTCTCCTCAAGTTGCCCGGGCTGTTCTCGAACCCGTGGGCTCAGGCAGTCCTCTCATCTTGGCCTCCCAAAGTGCTGGGATTATAGGCGTGAGTCACCATGCCTGGCCAAGACCTTTGTAATTAACGGCTATAGGCCCGGTAAAGCTTTATGACTAATGGGATACCGTGGCTGGTTGGGGAAAGCGAGTGGGTTTTTAACACTGGATGGAGATAGGTATAACCTATAAGGCTAGGCCAAGGGTAGGGGTATCCCAGACCTGAGGAGGGGTCTGCTCCCGGATGAGATGGAAGGAAGCGGTAGGGTGTCGGACTGTGAATGACAGAAGGTTCGGGAGACTCAGGCTCTGTTAAGTACTCCAGGGAGACAAAGGGGAGAGGGTTCCGGCAGAGGATAAGGTAAGTTCTTAGTTTAGACACAATACCTCTTCCAAGCAGAGGAGCTGGGCACGTGGAGACAACTGAAAACAAGTGGTGGAACGTTTGATTTCCAAGCAGGCACAGAAGAAGTGGTGTGCACAGAGGTTTAGAAATCATGCCTTGGCACTTTGGGAGGCCGAGGTGAGAGGCTTGCCTGAGCCCGCAGGTTCAGACTCACCCGGGCAACTTGGTGAGACCTCATCTCTACAATAAATCAAAAATGAGCCAGGCGTGGTAGCGTGCGCCTGTAGTTCCAGCTACTTGGAAGGCTGAGGCGGAAGGATCGCCGGAGCCCAGCAGGTTGGGGCTGCGGTGGCCAGGTGTGACCACTGCCCTCCAGTCTGGGTAACAGAGTAAGACTCCGACTCAAAAAAAAAGAAATGGTGCCTTGGGGCCAGGTGTGGTGGCACAAGCCTCTAATCCCAGCACTTTGGGAGGCTGAAGTGAGGGGATTGCCTGAGCCCATGGGTTCGAGAACTGCCTGGGCAACTTAGTGAGACCTCGTCTCTACAATAAATCAAAAAATTAGCCGGGCATGGTGGCGTGCCTATAGTTCCAGCTTCTTGGAAGACTGAGGTGGAAGGATTGCCTGAGCCCAGGAGGTCAGTCGTGATCATGCCACCATACTCCAGCCTTGGTGACACAGTGAGACTCCAACTCAAAAAAAAAAAAAAAAAAGAGAAAGAATGCCTTGGATTCCTACCACGCAGATGGAGGGAGAAGAGGACCCAGAAATTCAAGTAAAGCTGAGCTGGCAGCCCCCGTGTCAATGATGAACAAGACACGCCTACCAGCTACAGACATTTCCATTCTAGGCTCAGTCGGCTGAATGGTGTGCCCCAGAAAACAGCGGAGGGCTTGAACTAGACCAGAGGAGCAGCGATTGGACTACCAGAGACCCAGGAGGAGCTGGGCGCAATGGCTTACACCTGTCATCCCAGCACTTTGGGAGGCGGAGGCGAGAGATCGGCTGAACCCACAGGTTTGAGACCAGCCTGGGCTACTTGGCAAGACCGCGTCTCTACAATGAATCAGAAAGTTAGCTGGGTGTGGTGGTGTGCGCCTGTGTTTCCAGCTACTTGGAAGGCTGAGGCAGAAGGATCGCCGGAGCACAGCAGGTTGAGGCTGCGGTAGCCACGAGTGTGCCTCTGCACTCCAGCCTGGGTGACAGTGTGAGACTCCGACTCAAAAAAAAAGAGAGAGACCAGCCCTCTGGAGAGTCAGACTGGTATAGTGGTCTAGGCTGCTTAGTTTCTGAAAGGCAGTCCATTAGATTCACGAGATTCTTTTTTCTTTTTTTTTTTTAGAGTTGGGGTCTTACCCTGTCGCCCAGACTGGAGTCATGCTCCTGCTCACCGCAGCCTCGACCTGCTGGGCTCTGGCGATCCTTCCACCTCAACCTTCCAAGTAGCCAGAATTACATGACCGGCTAGTTTTTTTTTTTTTTTTGGTTTATTGTAGAGACGAGGTCTCGTCAAGTTGCCCAGGCGGGTCTCGAACCCGCGAGCTCAGACAATCCACTCACCTCGGCCTCCCAAAGTCCTGGGATGACAGGTTGAGCCACCGAGCCCGGCCTCATTAGACTCTTGATAGATTTCTCTCATTCTATCATAACCCGCCTATTTAATGATAACCCACTTGATACCTGCGTAAGGCAAGTTATCATATGATCTCACCTTTCCTTATCCCAGGAATGACACTGATAATCCCCCTTAGGGTCTTCTCCTGGCACTGCCACGGGGCCAGGAGGGCATCGAGCAGGTTGGGCACCATGCAGTTCACTAGCAAGTGCTCGGGCTCCTTCATAGATGTGACTCTGCGCCTCGGAATTGGTCGTCACGGCTAAAATAACACGAAGATCTCTCCAAGTAAGACCCTGAGAATGAGGGAGACGTCGAGAGTCTTTAGTAGAAAAAGACCCCAGTTTTGACTCAATGACATGGAGAATGGGATACGAACCCTCACGAGCCCCTCTGCTCCCGCAGCCTCTCTGAGAGCTGTCGTGAGGGCCTGGAAGGGCCTGCCCGAGCGAGGGAACAGGCGAAGGGTCAGGAGGTGGAGGAGGAAGAGAAGGGAGGAACGGGGAAGCCGGCGGAGGGTCAGGGGCAGGTGGGGTCGAGGAGAAACCCGGGCAGCTGAGTCGACAGGGTCTATGTCAAAGTCAGGAAAGAGGGAGTGGTGAGACCCAGGTGACAGGTGGCGCTCACTTCCTGCTGACAAGCTGACTCAAAAAAAAACAAACAAAAAAACATGGTCAGGCCGGTGCGGTGACTCATGCCTATGATCACAGTTCTTTGGAGGCCGAGGTCAGAGGATTTCCTGAGCCTACAGGTTCGAGACCCGCCTGGCCAACTTGGCGAGACCTCGTCTCTACCATAAATCAAAAAAATTAGTCGGACGTGGTGGCACGCGCCTGTAGTTCCAGCTCCTTGGAAGGCTGAGGCGGAGGATCGCCTGAGCCCAGCAGGTCGAGGCTGCGGTGGCCGGGAGCGGCCACTGCACTCCAGCCTGGGTGACAGAGTGAGACTCCAACTCAAAAGTAAAACATTAAAAAAAAAAAAAACCTGGTCATAGGGTGTCTCAGTCCATTTCTTATTATTCTTGATGTACAAATTAAGGTGGCAGAGGGTATTAGCAGCTTAGAAACCTTTTTGGGGCCAGACCTCCTGGCTCCCCCATTTATATTTGGGCCAAGTCATGTAATAATAGAATATAAGTCATTTAGGGTGGATTTCCTTCTCCAAGGAGAGAACTTTGAGATTTCTGATCAAACACTGCAGCCGAGAATCTCATGACGGCAGGCTCACTTCCCACGAGGAATCCTAAGGAAAGAGAGAGGGAGAGGTTTTAAGAACGGTCTCTGAGAGGCTGGAAAGACAAAATAATCATGCACGAACTCAGCTGGCGTCCTGGGCAGAAGAGCAAGGGAATTAGCCCGAGGGTGTGTGACTCCCACGGAGGCAGCAATAAGCCGCTCCCACCCTCATTCGGACACCCCATGTCGCAGAGGGCCTGGACCCCAGCAAAAGCTACCAAGTGGAGATAGAGGCCTCTCAGGTGGCATTCAAAGCCCCTCCCTTCTAAGAGCAAAATGGAGCTTGAACTCAATGGTGCTGTCACTTCGTACCAGACAAGGCCAAGGCAACCGGGTGAGGCTTGTTTGACGCAGCTCATTGCAGGCGATGAGAGCGAAAAGCCAGTGGCAGAGAAAAAGGGCCGAGCGCCTGGCCAGACGGGCGATGGCGGACCGAGACCGCCACTGCACTCTGAGATCTAGTCTGGCACACAGAGAGATCGGAGACCTTGGCAGAGAGAGAAGACGGACAGACCTTGGCTTCCACCTGAATGGGCCCTAGCAGATTAAAGCCTTCCCATGGGATCTTCAGACTCACCGGAGGGCTGCCCCGGCCAGAGCCATCCATTGCCACTAAGTTCTAGCACAGTCCACAGGCAGGCGAGGGTTGGAAAAGGAAGAGTGGAGAAAGAGTCATGGAGGGGATCCCGCCCCCCCCAAAATATTGAAGTCACCATGCAGGCCGTCAAATGTAAGGATAAACTGAGGCAAGGTAGGCAGGGGGCCTCGGGAGAGAACAAAGACTTGAAAAAAGAAAGGAAGTTTATTATTCACTTTCCAATTTCCATAGACAGAAACGGGCCAACATCCACAGGCAAGCACGGCATAGGCTTTAAGGGGAGAGGGCTTTTAAAGTTTCTATAAGGAAGCAGAGCTAGGAAATCTTCAGTGAAAGGAAGTTTATTATTCACTTTCCAATTTCCATAGACAGAAACGGGCCAACATCCACAGGCAAGCACGGCATAGGCTTTAAGGGGAGAGGGCTTTTAAAGTTTCTATAAGGAAGCAGAGCTAGGAAATCTTCAGTGAAAGGAAGTTTATTATTCACTTTCCAATTTCCATAGACAGAAACGGGCCAACATCCACAGGCAAGCACGGCATAGGCTTTAAGGGGAGAGGGCTTTTAAAGTTTCTATAAGGAAGCAGAGCTAGGAAATCTTCAGTGAAAGGAAGTTTATTATTCACTTTCCAATTTCCATAGACAGAAACGGGCCAACATCCACAGGCAAGCACGGCATAGGCTTTAAGGGGAGAGGGCTTTTAAAGTTTCTATAAGGAAGCAGAGCTAGGAAATCTTCAGTGAAAGGAAGTTTATTATTCACTTTCCAATTTCCATAGACAGAAACGGGCCAACATCCACAGGCAAGCACGGCATAGGCTTTAAGGGGAGAGGGCTTTTAAAGTTTCTATAAGGAAGCAGAGCTAGGAAATCTTCAGTGAAAGGAAGTTTATTATTCACTTTCCAATTTCCATAGACAGAAACGGGCCAACATCCACAGGCAAGCACGGCATAGGCTTTAAGGGGAGAGGGCTTTTAAAGTTTCTATAAGGAAGCAGAGCTAGGAAATCTTCAGTGAAAGGAAGTTTATTATTCACTTTCCAATTTCCATAGACAGAAACGGGCCAACATCCACAGGCAAGCACGGCATAGGCTTTAAGGGGAGAGGGCTTTTAAAGTTTCTATAAGGAAGCAGAGCTAGGAAATCTTCAGTGAAAGGAAGTTTATTATTCACTTTCCAATTTCCATAGACAGAAACGGGCCAACATCCACAGGCAAGCACGGCATAGGCTTTAAGGGGAGAGGGCTTTTAAAGTTTCTATAAGGAAGCAGAGCTAGGAAATCTTCAGTGAAAGGAAGTTTATTATTCACTTTCCAATTTCCATAGACAGAAACGGGCCAACATCCACAGGCAAGCACGGCATAGGCTTTAAGGGGAGAGGGCTTTTAAAGTTTCTATACTGAAGCCGGGCTAGTAATAATCTCCAGCAACTGCATTTTCGGGTGTCCATGACATTGGTCTTGCTTTCTTTGCCATTGTCAAGGCAATTCGTCCTGTGATTCCAGGTGGTGGGCCAGTGGGCTGTCATGGGAGGCTGATCACAGTAGGTGAGGGCAGCTGGTTCTTGCCTCGCTGGGAAACAAATACTTAGAATAAAAGAGTAATTAGCACAGAATATACTTAAAAGTTACACAAAAATTACCAATCGCTATCTCCGGTGCACAGGGTTTGTCCGTGGCGAGTGATTTGAGGGTGGAGTATGTGGAGCACAATAGTTAATTAGCAAAGCATGTGGGAAATAAAGAAGAAGGAAAAACTCAGTTAAGATGACTGCTATAGGGCCGGATGTGGTGGCTCATGCCTATAATCCCAGCACTTTGGGAGGCTGAGGTGAGAGGATTGCCTGAGCCCAGGGGTCTGAGACCAGCCTGGGCAACTTGGTGAGACCTCACCTACTCAATAAATCAAGAAAAATTAGCTGGGCATGATGGCACCCAGGCTTGTAGTTCTAGCTACTTGGAAGGCTGAGGTGGAAGGATCGCCTGAGCCCAGAAGTCGAGGCTGCGGTAGCCATGAGCGTGCCACTGCCCTCCAGCCTAGGCGACAGAGTGACACTCTGACTCAAAAAAAAATACTTTCCTTTTTTTTGATATATATTTTTTCTTTTAAAATTGTGGTGTACAGTTAAGGGTTAGATATACAAATATTCATTGTGCAGGTACCCTTGTTGATGAGGTGTGCCTCCCTTTCCAGGCAGATCCGCACAACTGCCAATCCCAACTCCCCGCCCCGCCACCCCCTGCCACAGTTTCCCCCAGTTGCCAATCTTTGTCTCATAGTATTATGGTAGTTGTTCAAGGTTCACTTATGAGTGAGGACATGTGGCACTCAGATCTTTGTTTCTGTGAAAGATCACTCAGGATAATAAACTCTAATTCCGTCCAGGTTGCTGCATAGTTCATGACTTTATTCTTCTTTATGGCTGCGTAGTATTCCACTGGGTATAGGTACCACATTTTTTAAATCTAGTCCTCTTTTGATGGACAGCACGGTTGCTTCCATGATCTTGCTATTGTGAACAAGGCTGCGATAAACATACATGTGCAGGTCTCTTTTTTATAGAGTGATTTGCGTTCTTCAGGGTATATTCCCAGTAGGGGGATTTTGCGGGGTCATATGGAAGGTCGATTTTTAGAGCTTTTAGGAATCGCCACACTGATTTCCACAGAGGCCGCACTAGTTTACACTCCCACCAGCAGTGTAGAAGTGATCCCTTTTCGCTGCAGCCTCTCCAGCATCTGTTGTGTTTTGAGTTATTGATAATGGCTTCCTTTCTTCTTTATAAGTAGGAGTCTCACTCTGTTGCCCAGGCTGGAGTGCAGGGGCACGCCCATGGCCACTGCAACCTCCACCTGCTGGGCTCAGGCGATCCTTCCGCCTCAGCCTTCCAAGTGACTGGAACCACAGGCACACACCACCACGCCTGGGTAATTTTGGGATTCGTTGTGGAGACGAGGTCTCGCCAAGTTGCCCAGACTGGTCTCAAAACCCCGGGTTCAGGCATTCTCTGACCTCGGCCTCCCAAAGTGCTGGGATGGCAGGCATGAGCCACTGCGCCTGGCTGAATATATTTTCAAAAACCAGAATGAATTGACTGTGTTCAAAAATAATTAAAAGACCAACTTCAGTCCAGAAACAATATTCAGGTAGTAAATGGAGCCCCTCATCCCCTGGACCCGGAAACTCTTCTGTTTCTTTTTTTTCTTTTTTGAGTTGGAGTCTCACTCTG
>NW_007254650.1:69654-70683 GCF_000164805.1 Carlito syrichta | reverse complement strand
ACAATCCTCAGCAAAAAAAATAAAGCAGGTGGTATCACAATACCAGATTTCAAACTCTACTATAAAGCTACAATCATCAAAACAGCTTGGTATTGTACAGGAACAGGCATATAGATCAATGGAACAGAATGAGATTCCAGAAGCAAAACCTCAATTTCTCAACCAACTCATCTTCGACAAAGCCCCCACCACCTACCAATGGGGAGAGGAGAACCTATTCAGTAAATGGTGCTGGGAAAATTGGCTGACCACATGCAGAAGATTGAAACAGGACCCCTATCTATCCCCATGCACAAAGGTTAACTCCAAATGGATCAGAGACCTAAATGTAAAACCTCAAACCATAAGAACCTAAGAAAAGGAAGGAAATACTCTCATGGAAATCGGAACTGGCATCCAATTCCTGTACAAAACCCGAAACCCACAGGACTTAAGAGAGAAGATAGACAAATGGGACCTTATTAAACTGACAAGCTTCTGCAAAGCCAAAGAAACCATCAAGAGAGCAGGGAGACAGCCTACAGACTGGGAAAAAGTATTTGCCAACTCTAGGTCTGACAAAGGCTTAACATCCTGGATCTACAAGGAACTGAAGCGTACTGAAAAGAAGAAAACAAACAACCCCATTATAAAATGGGCAAAAGACATGAACAGACACTTCACAAAAGAAGACATTCGAGCAGCCAACAAACACATGAAGAAATGCTCAACCTCACTAATCATCAGGGAGATGCAAATCAAAACCACACTGAGATACCACCTAACTCCAGTCAGAATGGCAATTATCAACAACTCAAAAAATAACAGCTGCTGGAGAGGGTGTGGTGAAAAGGGAACACTTCTACACTGTTGGTGGGAGTGTAAACTAGTGCAACCTCTGTGGAAAGCAGTGTGGCGATTCCTAAAAGCTCTAAAAATTGACCTTCCATATGACCCTGCAATCCCCCTACTGGGAATATACCCTGAAGAACACAAATCACTCTATAAAAAAGATACCTGCACACGTATGTTTATCGCAGCATTGTTCAC
>NW_007254650.1:62736-69634 GCF_000164805.1 Carlito syrichta | reverse complement strand
ACCTCTAGGATCTACAAGGAACTCGGCTGTGCCAAAAGGAGAAAAACAAACAACCCTATTGAAAAGTGGGCAACGAGACAAGCTCAGTGTCTCAGCCTGTAATCCCTGCACTTTGGGAGGCCAAGGTGAGTGGATTCCCTGAGCGCACATGTTCTAGACCAGCCCGGGCAACTTGGCAAGACCCCATCTCTACAATAGAGAAAAAAAATTAATTGGGCATGGCACGGCACACCTGTAGTTCCAGCTACTTGAAAGGATGAGGTGGAAGGATCACTGGAGCCTAGGAGGTAGATGCTGGGGTGGCCATGAGTGTTCCACTACACTCCAACTTGGGCAACAGAGTGAGACTCCAACTCAAAAAAAGAAAAGAAAAAAAGCCGGGCTCGGTGACTCAGCCTGTAATCCCGTGCTTTAGAAGACTGAGGTGTATTATTATTATTATTTAGTAAGCAGGATTTATTGAGAAGACAGAAAATCTCCCACAGTGGGAGGGGACCTGAAGGAGTTGTCCCCAGGTCCTGAAATTTATAAATCACATTTTTATATTAATAGCATATCTTACTTACATTTGAAATTTTAGAACTGTATTAATCTGAATGATAGATTTTTCTTCAGTGAGAATTTAGAAGCACATAAGCTTATTATTTAAGAGTTCACTTGGGATATTAAAAAATACTATTTTATACAGCAAGAATTAGCTTCTTTTCCTTTATTAAATAATACTGGTTGTGAAAATAAATTTACTCATTAGGTCTGTATGACTAACTTGTGAAACCATATTTGTATTTTTCTCAACAGCTTATATGAAGTAGCTTGTTTGCCTTTTCCTGCTTTGCTTTTGTTTTTGTGCAGAGGGGAGTTTAGAAATATCTTACTTTCTCTAGTCATTCTAACATGCTCCCAAATTCTATATGACCACAAATCTTAAACATATTTGTAAAAAGAGAGAAAGCAACAAAACTAATTATTTTATAATTACAATTCCCAAGGTGCAACTATATCAATAAATAAATTTTAATTTTATGCCAAAAAAAAAAAGAATCCTCATCATCTCTAGCAGTTTTTACACAGTCATTCCCACCTTAGCTGTGATTTTAAAGTAAAACCAACCCAAAATCCTGGGGCGGGGGGGGAGAAAAAGTGGATAAACAACATGAACAGAAATCTCTCAAAAGAAGATATACAAATGGTCAGCAAACATGAGAAAATGCTCAGCATCATTAATCAGGGAATTGCAAATTAAAGCCACAGTGAGATACTACCTTATCCCTATCAGAATGACAATTTTTAAAAAGAAAAAAAATAGATGTTGGTGTGGATGTGGTGAAAAGGGTACACTTACACACTGCTGGTGGGAATGTAAATTAGAACAACCTCTATGGAAAACAGTATGGAGATTTCTCAAAAGATCTAAAAGTAGATCTACCATTTGATTCAGCAATTCCACTACTGAGTATCTACCAAGAGGAAAAGTCATACAAAGAAGACACCTGCACTCTAATATTTGTTACAGCACACTTCACAATTGTAAAGATGTGGAATCAACATCAACCTAGCTCTGCCCACCAACCAATCAGTGGGTAAAGAATTTGTGTGTGTGTGTGTGTGTGTGTGTGTGTGTGTGTGTGTGTGTGTGTGTGTACACACACCCCCCATGGACTACTATTCAGCCATACAAAAGAATAAAATGTCTTTTGCAGCAACTAGGATGGAACTGGAGGCCATTATCCTAAGTGAAGCAACTCAGGAACAGAAAACCAAAGACCACATGGTCTCATAAGTGGGAGCTAAGCTGTGTATCCACAAAGACGTATAGAATGATATTATGGACATTGGAGACTTGAGGGAGGGTGGGAGGCAGGTAGGGGATGAAAAATTACCTATCAGGTGCAATGAATCACTAGTTTGGGTGCTGGGTGCACGCTTAAAGTCTTCTTCACCACTATACAGTTCGTCCATGTAACCAACAAACACTTATACCCCTAAAGCTGTTGAAATAAGTAAATAAATAAAATGGGATAACTGAGTATAGTATGTTGGCTGTGAAAGAGGGTGTGTGTATAGTATGTGTATATGTGCGAAGTGGGACAGATACACAAAGGAGTTATGAAGGTATAGTTGACAATTGGATGGCTACATATTTGGGACAAAGCTTAATATGTTTTGGAACAAGTTTTTTAGAACAAACTTTAAAGTTAGGGCATTTTGCTCTTTGAGAACAATTCATGGTCACAAGTTCCCCATGGGCAAGGTGTTAGTGGTGCTAGTGTTAGATATGTGAATGGGAAATCTTGTGGAAAACTTGGTGCATGATTAGTGGTACATAGATAACTGAATTTTTTTTTAAAGTAGTAATTTATAGAGCTATCTATCACTTAGATGTTAGAACACCACAATAGGACCTAGGGGAATAAACAAAATGAAGAGAAACCCACTACCAAGAAGCATATGGTTCAGTTGAAAAAAGAACTACATGAAATAAATGCAAATGCCTGCAAAACAACATATGAATGAGATAAAAATGATAATTGGCTCCATTATTTCATGAAACACTGCTTTCAAGTTTGGGAGTAAGACAGTGGTACAAATTGCCTAGTCATTTCTTTTTTTTTTTTTTCCCAGTTGGAGTCTCACTCTGTCACCCAGGCTGGAGTGCAGTGCCACCCTAGCCACCCTGGCATTGACCTTCTGGGCTCTGGCGATCCTTCTGCCTCAGCCTTTTTTATTTATTGTAGAGATGAGGTCTCGCCAAGTTGCCTGGGCTGGTCTCCAACCCACAGGCTCAGGCAGTCTACTTGCCTCAGCCTCCCAAAATGCTGGGATTACTGGGTGAGCCACCGAGCCCACCCATCATTTCTTTTAAAAAGGTAGTGTAGGTCTCAGAAGATGACCTTACAGCCATATCAGATTTTTGTTCAGACTCAAATACATTAGGAAATAATTATCAGTTGAAAAAAGAATCACAGGTGGGTAGATGTGTGGAATTCATAGTGTATGAGAAAGTAGTTAACATAGTAAGTTCACGGATGATCGGATGTCAACTAAATGAGTAGGTGTATAGACACAACTTGTTAGGGAAGAAAAGTATAATATCCAATTATACTTGTCATTTAAAAGTTAAAAATTACAACATTGCTCAAGGTATGTAGAGAAAATATTTAAGATGACTTATGAAAGGGGATGTTAAAAGAGTTTTAATGGTGATTAAATATCCATATTTGACTTGAAGTAGTACATATTGATACTACTAGACTGATAAACTACATATGTGTGTTGCAATTCCTAGAGTAACTACTGAAAAATTGTAGGAAGAGGTACACTCAAAAACATAAATAAACAGAATGCTAAAGAATGCCCAGATAACCCACTTGAAGACAGGTAAGGGGAAACAAACAAACAAAAACCAGAACAGGCAAGGTGTCTCATGCCTGTAATCCCAGCACCTTGAGAGGCCAAGGCAGGAGGAGATCAGAAGTTTGAGACGAGCATGGACAACATAGTGAGACCTCATCTCTAATTTTTTTTTTTACATTAGTCAGGTGGTGGCATGCACCTGTAGTTAGCCACTTGGGAGGCTGAGATGAGAGGATCACTTGAGCCAAAGAGCTGAAGGTTATGGTGAACTGTGATTGCACCATTGCACTCCAACCAACCTGGGCAACAGAGTGATAGTCTGTCTTAACAAAACAATACAATCAAATGACAGGCCTACGTCATAACATGAATAATTACATTCAAATTCAATGTAAAAGATCTGAACACACCAACTAAAAAACAGATTGAGAGAATACATTAAAAAAATAAAGCATGACCAAGCCAAATGTTACCTATAAGAAACCCACTTAAAATATAATAGTGTTGATATATTAACAGTACAAGAATGGAAAAAGATATGCCTTGCAAATACTAATCCAAAGAAAGCTGGCTGAAGTGACTGTTAATACCAGACAAAGTAGACTTCAGAACAAAAGAAAATTGCCAGGAACAAAAAGATGATAAAGAGGTCCAATGACAAGAAGACAACATGAACCAAGAAACAATAGAACTAAAAAATAGACAAATTCACAATTATAATTGGAGACTTCAACACCACCTCTTAGACGTGGATAAACCCACTAGACAAAAAGTCAACAACTATGTAGAAAACTGAACAATACCAATAGCCAATACAAAATAAATATTTTTTGAGCATTTGTGGGACATTTGTCAAGACATGGTTTGTTGTAAAACAAACCTTAACACATTTAAAATAAGTGAAACCTTATAAAATAAGATGATCATGCATGTATCAAGCTAGAAATAAAGATATAACAGGAAAATCTCCCCAAATTTGTAAATTATTGAAGAAGAAGACTAAGAGAAGTAAAATACTTATTGAGTGAGCTTGGAAATACAACATAATTGTCTTTTATAAAAATTCATTGATTAATTGAATCCATAAAATGATAACATTTTGCTTTCATAAGAAGAAAGAAATTTGGTAACAATAGATGCAAAATAGCATGTGTAGTAGATAGAGATGTCAGCTGATTGTGTTTTTCAAAGAATTGATGCATTTCACCTAGGTTTTCAAATGTGGGCTTAGAGTTGTTCATAGTATCCCTTTACTATCCTTTTAATGCTTATGGGATCTGTGGTGATGTCATCTTATTTCTGATAATAATTTGTGTTCTTTCTCTTTTGTTCTTAATTAGCCTGAATAGAGACTTACCAATTGTGTTTATCTTTTCAAAGAACCAGGTTTTAGTTTTCTTTGTTGATTTCCTGTTTTCAATTTCATTGACCTCTGCTCTATTTTTTTGTTATTTCTTTCTGCTTTGTATTTAATTTGCTCTTTTTTTTCCCCTAGTTTCCTAAGGTGGAAGCTCAAATTTTAGATATTTTCTAATATATGCATTCAATGCTATAAATTTTCTTCTACTGCCTCTCCTGGTTTCCACACGTTTTGATAAGTTGCATTTTCATTTTCATTTAATTCAGAATATTTTAAATTTATCTTGAGATTTCTTTTTTGACCCAGGTGTTATTTAGAAGTGTTTTGTTTAATCACCAAGTATTTGGAGATTCTCTAGTCATCTGTCTGCTGTTGATTTCTAGTTTAATTTTATTGTGGTCTGAAAGCAGACATGGTATATGATTTCTATTTTAGGCTTGATAAGATGTGTTTTTTGCCTCAGAATGTGGTCTCTTTGGTGTATGTTCCATGTGGGTTTGAGAAGAATATATATTTGTTGTAAGATGAAGTTATCCATAGATGTCAGTTATATCCAGGCTGATAGTACTGTTGGATTCAGCTGTGTTCTTACTGATTTTCTACCTGCTGGATCTATTTCTGATAAAGGGGTGTTAAAATCTCTGACTGTAATAGTGGATTCATCTATTTCTTTTTGAAGTTGCATACACTTTTGCCTTATATTTTGATACTGTTGTTAACCACAAACACATTAAGGACTTTTGTGTATTCTTGGAGAACTGACCCTATTATCATTGTGTATTCTTGGAGAACTGACCCTATTATCAAACTGACCCTGTTTTTCCCTGCTAATTTTCCTTGCTGTGTTGTCTGCTCTGTCTGGAATTATATAGTGACTCCTGCTTTCTTTTCATTAGTGTTAGCATTGTATATCTTCTCAATCTTTTTACTTTTCATCTATAGTATCTTTATATTTAAAGTAGATTTCTTATTAACAACATATAGTTGAGTCTTGTTTTTTGGTCCACTCTGACATAAAATTTGTTTTTAATTGGTAGATTTAAACCATTAAATTTGAAAATGATTATTAATATGGTTGAATAATATCTGTCATATTTTTTACTGTCTTCTATTTATTCCTCTTGGTTTTGTTCCCATTTTTGTCTTCCACAGTTTTTCTGCCATTTGGGGTTTAATTGAACATTTTATATAATTTCATTTTCTCTCCTTTCTTAGCATATCAATTATACTTTTAAAAAAAGTTTTTAGCTCCCTCTCTGCGATCTGTTGAAAGTCAGCCCTCAACACAAGGGTTTGTCAAAAAAAAGAAAGAAAAAATTTAGTGACTACCCTAGAGTTTATAATATACATTTATAACTTATCCAAGTCCACTTTCCCTTCTGTTTTTTCAGCTTTATCAAGTATAATTGAAAGTAAATTATATATATTTACTATGTCAAGATGATGTTTTGGTATATGTATACATTGTGAGATGACTGCCATAATCAATGTGATTAACATATCTCTTTACGCAGTTACGTGTGTGTGTGTGTGTGTGTTGTGAGAATACTTAATATTCAGCAAATTCCATGTGTACAGTGTTGTGTCACCGTGCTGTACATTAGGTCTCCAGAACTTATTCATCTTATGACTGTGAGTTTTATCCTTAACCAACATCTCCTCATTTCCCCCAGTCCCAACCTCTAGTAACCACCCTTCTACTCTCTGTTTCTATACTTGAAGTTCATGTTCAAATAATATTATATCTCTTCACAGGTGGTAGTAATAACAAAATACTGATCTTTCCTCCGTCTGTCCCTTGTATCATTGCTCTTTCATTTCGTTTATACATAAACACATATATATTGTTATCATTTTGAACAAATTGTCTGTTAAATCAATTAAGAATAAGAAAAATAAAAGTTAAAAATAGCCGGGCTCGGTAACTCAGCCTGTAATCCCTCGCCTTTGGGAGGCTGAGGTGAGTGGATTGCCTGAACCCGCGGGTTTGAGACCCGTCTGGGCAGCGAGACCTCATCTCTACAATAAATCAAAAAATCAGCCGGGCGTGGTAGCGCATGCCTGTAGTTCCAGCTACTCAGAAGGCTGAGGCGGAAGGATCGCCGGAGCCCAGCAGGCGAGGCTGCGGTGGCCGGGAGCGGCCACTGCACTCCAGTCTGGGCAACCGAGTGAAACTCCAACTCA
>NW_007254650.1:61039-62716 GCF_000164805.1 Carlito syrichta | reverse complement strand
ATGCCTCTTATTCCTTCTTTTCTTTATGTAGATCTGAGTTTCTCACCTATATCACTTTTTTCTGAAGAATTCCTTTTAACATTTTTTGCAAGGCAGACCTACTGGCCACAAATTCTCTAAATTTTTGTATGCCTAAGAAAGTATTTCTGCTCCACTTTTGAAGGATAATTTCACAGGATATAGGATTCTATGTGGGGTTTTTTTCTCCCATCACTTTAATATTTCACTTCACTCTCTACTTGTTTGCATGGCTTCTGAGAAGTATTTAAGTCTTATATTTGCTACTATATATGTGAGGTATTTCCCCCCCCCCACCCCCGGCTTCTTCCAAATTTTTTCCTTTATTTTTGATTTCCTGCAGTTTGAATATGATATATCTAGGAGCAGTATTTTATACTTCTCCTTCCTGGTATTCCCTGACCTTCCTGGATATGTGCTTTGGTGTATGGCATTAATTTGGAGGGAATTCCAGTCATTATTGCTTCAAATATTGCCTCTGTTCCTTTCTTCTCTTTCTGGTATTCCTGTTATATGATGGCTATGCGTTTTGTAGTTGTCCCATAGTTCTGAATATTCTGTTTTTTCAATCTTTTTTGTCTTTGTTCTTCAGTTTTGGAAGTTTCTTCTTTCGTTTTTGTTACTGTCTTAATTTTTTTATACATTCATCTGAATTTTTTAATTAACAAAAATTGTATATATTTATGATGTACAATCTGATGTATATATATTACAGTTACATTTTGAAATGCTTGAATCAAGCTAGTTAGCATATTTATCACTTACCTACTTACATTTTTTTCCTTGTAAGAACACTTAAAATCCCTCTTAGCTATTTTCATGTATATAATACATTATCATTAATGACAGCCACCGTGCTGTACAACAAATCTCCAAAAGTTGTTCCTCCTGTCTCACTGAAACTTCATACGTCGTGACCAACATCTCTCGTCCCCTCCTTCAGGCCTTGATAACCACCATTCTACTCTCTGCTTCTGTGAGTTCAACTTTTTAAGATTCCATACAGAAGTGAAATCATGCAGTATTTGTCTTTCTGTATCTAGCTTATTTCACTAAGTATAACATCCTCCAGGTTCACTGATGTCACAGATGACAGGATTTTTTTAAGGCTGCATAATATTCCATTGTGTGTATATGTATATCACATTATCCATTCATGCATTGATGGACATTTAGGTTGATTTCATGTATTAGCTATTGTGAATGATGCTGCAATAAATAAGGGGTGTAGATATCTCTTGGTCATGCTGATTTCATTTCCTCTGGGTGTATGCCCACGTGGAATTGCTGGAGCATATGTGCTATGGTTTGGATATGACTTGTTTGGCCCTACCAAGTCTCGTGTTGAAATTTGGTCCTTAGTATTGGAGGTGGGGCCAGGTGGGAGGTGTTTGGGTCATGGGGGCAACGTCCATATAAATGGCTTTGCCCATGAAGTGATGAGTGAGTTCTCACTCTGTTTGTTCCCATGAGAACTGATTGTTAAAGAGTGTGCCCCCCCATCTCTCTCTCTCTTTCTCTTTCTCTCTTTTTTAAAATTTTGTATTTTAAAGATGTGGGGTACAATTTGGGGTTAGGTATACAAATGTTCATTATGCAGGTATCTTTGTTGATGAGCTGTGCCCACCTCAGCAGTTTCCCACTACTACCAATCCCACC
>NW_007254650.1:13689-61019 GCF_000164805.1 Carlito syrichta | reverse complement strand
CCCCCCCCCCCCCCCCCCCCCCCCGACAGTTTCCCACTGTCTCTTCCCCTGGTGGTTTCCCAATATTGCAAATCCCTTTCTTATAGTATAAGGTCCACTTCTGACTGAGAACGTGTGGTACTCTAAGTCCATCCAAGTTGCTACGAAGTCCATAATATTGTCCTTCTTTATGTAATATTCCATCATGTATATGTACTACGTTTTTTTATCCAGTCCTCTTTCGATGAGCAGCACGGTTGGTTCCATGTTTTTGCTATTGTGAATAATGCTGCAATAAATATACGTGTGCAATATCTTTTTCACAGAGTGATTTGAGTTCCTCCGGGTAAATTCCCAGTAGGGGGACTGCGGGGTCATATGGAAGGTCGATTTTTAGATCTTTTAGGAATCTCCACACTGTTTTCCACAGAGGTTGTATTAGTTTACTCTCTGCCAACAGTGTAGGAGTGGTCTTTTCCCCCCATCCTCTCCAGCATCTGTTGTTTTTGAGTTGTTGATGATAGCCATCCTGCCTAGAGTTAGATGGTATCTCAGTGTAGTTTTAATTTTCATTTCTTTGATGATTAGTGAGGCTTAGCATTTTTTCATGTATCTGTTGGCTGCTCGTGTATCTTCTTTTGAGAAGTGTCTATTGATATCTTTTGCCCACTTTATAATGGGGCTGTTTGTTTTTTCTTTCCAGCACGTTTAAGTTCCTTGTAGATCCTAGATGTTAGGCCTTTGTCACATATATAGGGAAATATTTTTTCCCAGTCCGTGGGGTTGTCTCCCTGCTCTCTTGATGGTTTCTTTGGCTTTGCAGAAGCTTGTCAGTTCAATGAGGTTCCACTTGTTTATCTTATCTCTTATGGCATGGACACTTGGGGATTTGATAAGGAATTGGTTGCCCGTTACAATTTCCATAAGGGTATTTCCTGCATTTTCTAAGGTTCTTATAGTTTGAAGTTTTACGTTCAGGTCTCTGATGCATTTAGAGTTGACCTTTGTGTATGGTGATAGGTTGTTTTTTTAATCTTCTGCATGTGGTCAGCCAGTTTTCCCAGCACCATTTACCAAATAGGTTCTTCCCTCCCCAGTGGTTGTTGGTGGAGGCTTTGTCAAAGATGAGTTGGTTGAGAAATTGAGGTTTTGCTTCAGGAGTCTCTTTCCTGTTCCATTGGTCTATATGCCTGTTCTTATACAAATACCAGGCTGTTTTGATTATTGTAGCTACATAATAAAGTTTAAAGTCTGGGAGTGTGATATCTCCTTTTTTTCCCTGAAGATTGTTTTGGCTATTTGTAGTCGTTTATGTTTCCTCATAAATTCCTGTATTGTCATTTCCAGGTCTGAGAAGAATGCTGCTGGTAATTGAATGGGTATTGCATTCATTCTGTAGATTGCCTTGGGTAGAATGGACATCTTAGCAACGTTGATTCTTCCAATTCATGACCATGGAATATTTTTCCATTTGTTTGTGTCATCTTTTATTTCTCTGAGCAGTGTTTTGTAGTTTTCGTTGTAAAGGTCTTTCACTTCTTTGATTAGGAAGATATCAAGGTATTTCATTTTTTTGTGGCTATTGAGAATGGGATTGTGCTTTTTATTTGGGTTTCTGTTTGTTTATTTTTGATAGGAATGTGACTGACTTTTGCACATTTATTTTATACCCTGAGATTTTGCCAAAGTCCTTTATCAGTGGTTAGGAAGTTTTTGACAGATTCAATTGGGTTTTTGAGGTATGGCATCATGTCATCTGCGAAGAGGGATAACTTAACTTCCTCTTTTCTTATTTTTATACCTGATTCCCTTCTCCCGTCTGATTGCTCTAATTAGGACTTCCAATACTGTGTGTTGAACAGGAGGGTTGAGAGTGAACATCTTTGTCTTGCTCCAGTTTTCAGAGAAAATGGTTCAATTTCTGTCTGTTTAGCAATATGTTGACTGTTTAGCAATATGATGACTCTTATTATTTTGAGGTATGTTCCATCTATGACTAGATGTTCAAGGGTTTATATAAAGAAGGGGTGCAGGATTTTAACAAAAGCTTTTCCACATCTAATAATATAATCATGTGATTTTTGTTTTTATATCTGTTGATATATTTAATTATGTTTATGGTCTTGCAGATGTTGAACCAGCCCTGCATCCTGTGGATGAAGCCTTCTCGGTCATGGTCGATGATTTTTGGGATGTGTTGTTGGATCTGGTTTGCTGGTTGTTGAGAATTTTAGCATCTATGTTAATCAAGGATATTAGTCTTTGTTGGGTCTTTACCTGATTTGGGTATCAGTGTGATGTTAGCTCATAAAATGATTTGGGAAGAGTTCCATCTTTCTCAGTTGCATAGAATATTTTGGATTCATATCATTTCCTCCTTGTATGTTTTGCAGAATTCTGCTGGAAAGCCATCAGGTCCAGGATTTTATTTATTTATTTTTTTTGATAGTTCTATGACATAGTCGATTTCCTGGGTTGTTATTGGTCTATTTAGGGTCTCAGTTTCTTCTTATCTCAACCTGGTGTGATGTCAGCAAGTCCTCCATTTCATTTAGGTTTTTTTCCATACAGGTGTACATAGTATTGTCTGATAATCTTTTGTATTTCTTCAGAGTCAGCTGTGACTTGATCTTTTTCTGATTGTTGTTATTTGGGCTTTTTCCTCTCTTTTTATTGGTAAGTCTAGCTAGGGGATCATCAATCTTGTTTATCCTTTCATAGAACCAGCTTTTGGTTTCATTGATTTTTTTGTAGTATCTTTTTGTCTTCCATGTCCCATATCTGGGCTTTTGTTTTGGTGATCTGAAATCTTCTGCTGAAGTTAGGGTTTTGGTGGTCTTGCTTTTCCAGCTTCCTTAGGTGATTTGTTAGGTTGTTAATTTGTGATCTTTCCATTTTCTTCATTTGTGTTCTTAGAGATATGAATTCCCCTCTTAGTACTGTTTTCATGGCATCCCAGAGATTTTGGTAAGATATTTTCTTCATATTCATTTGTTTCCAGAAATCTTTTAATTTCTGTTTTGATTTCTGTGTTGACCCAGGTGTTGTTCAGCATCATGGTATTTAGTGTCCATGTCTTTGTGGGTTTTGGGGGTACTTTGTTGGTGTTGATATTTGTTTTTATTCTATTGTGGTCTGAGAATGTATATGGAAGTATTTCAATCTTATGAAATTTGTTTATGTTTCATTTATGGCTGAGGATGTGGTCGATCTTAGAGTACATACCAAGTGGTGATAAGTAGAATGTATATATATTCTGTGGTTGTTGGGTGGAGTGTTCTGTAGGTATCAATTAAGTACATTTGGTCAACTGTCACATTGAGGTTCCAGATCTCCTTGTTGACTTTTCTTCTGATGATCTGTCTAGGGTTGTTAGTGGAGTATTTAAGTGCCCAGCTATGATAGTGTTAGACACAGTATCTTTTTTAAGTTTACCTAAAAGCTGCTTAATGAAAGTTGGTGCTGCTATGTTGAGTGCATAGATGGTCAGGATGCATATTTCTTGTTGATGGATTGAACCTTTTATCATTATGTGTGACCTTCCATATCTTTTTAAATTTTTGATAGCTTAAGGGATATTTTGTCTGATATTAAGATCACAACTCCTGCATTCTTTTGTGTTCTGTTCACCTAAAAATTTATTTTCCATCCTCTTACTTTGAGTCTGTGAGTGTTCTGTCTGGTGAGTTGAGTATCTTGGAGACAGCATATTGTTGCATCATGATGTTTGTCCAATTTGCCATTCTATGTCTTTCAGTGGGGCATTTAGTCCATTTATGTTCAGGCTAATTATTGAGATGTGAGAGTTTATCCCTGTCATGAGGTTCTTATAGAGTTTGTTGTTGCTGCTACTATTTGTTTGTTGTCTGTCTTTTGATTTTTGGGTTGATTTATGTGTGTTTTCAATCTTTTTCCTGCATTCTTGTGAAAGGCATTGTTGTTCTTTTCTTTCTTTCTTCTGTGTTTACTACTTTCTTAAGTATTTCTTGTAGAGCTGGTCTGGAGGCAGTGTAAACTCTTAGGGATTGAATCTCTAGGAAGGATTTAAATTTTCCATCACTGATGAAACTTAGCTGGATAGGTAATTCTTGGTTGAAATTGTTTATCTTTGAGAACTTTGAAGATTGGACTCCAAGCTCTCCTATCCTGAAGTTTTTCTGTAGATATGTCTGCTGCTGTTCTAATTGAATTTCCCCAGTAGATAGTCTGGGCTTTCTCTCTTGCTGACTTTAGGATTTTTATTTTATACCTACTTTGTGTAAGCAAATTACTATGTGTCTAGGAGTTGGTCTTGTTGTCTTGCATGAGTTCTCTGAATATCTTGTGTTTGAATGGTCACATTTCTAATGAGATGAGGGAGGTTTTCTTGGATAATTTTATGGAATGTTTTTTCCAGGCTGGTCTCTGTCTTCCTCAGGGATTCAAATTAATCTTAGGTTTGGCCTCTTGATAAAATTGCCCATCTGTTGGAGGCTTTGTTCTGTCTTTTTAAGCTTCTTTTGTACGTTTTTGTTTTTTGTTTTTTTTTGAGTTGGAGTCTCACTCTGTCACCCAGACTGGAGGGCAGTGGCCACTCCCAGCCACCGCAGCCTCGACTTGCTGGGCTCCGGCGATCCTTCCGCCTCAGCCTTCCAAGTAGCTGGAACTACAGGCATGCACCACCACGCCTGGCTAATTTTTTGGTTTATTGTAGAGATGAGGTTTCGCCTGCCCAGGCGGGTCTCAAACCTGCAGGCTCAGGCAACCCACTCACCTCAGCCTCCCAAAGGCACGGGATTACAGGCTGAGCCACCGAGTCCGGCTTCTTTTGTATGTTTTTAACAGTTTGGGTTAGTTCCATATTTTGGTCCTCATGCTCTGAGATTCTTTCTTCTGCCTGGTTAATGTTGCTTTCCATGCTTATCAGTTTGTTATTTATTTCATTCACTGTGTTCTTTATTACTGTTATCTCAATTATCAACTCCTTCATTCTTTCCTCCTTTACATTTATTCTTTCTGTTAATATCTTGATATCTGGGTTTGTGGTTTGAGACCAGTCATTCATTCTGGGGGCTCGTCATTGTTTGAGTTCCAAAGTCTGTATTCTCAGTTGTTGTCCTCTGTATGAGATCCATGTTCTTCCTTTGGTTTTTCCTCATTTGTGTAGCCCTCCCGCCTTTTTAACTTCTTCTTTAATTCTGTTGTTCAGTGATGGGGGGATTGTTTTTACTTCTATGTGCTCAATCTCCTATTCTTCCTTATGTAGATCCCCTGACTTTGCTCAATTTTGAAGCTGGATTGGGGTGGGGAGCTATGCTTTTTGCAGTTTTGAGAGATTTAATTAAGGGGGGAGCTGTGATTCCAAAGCTATCTGCAGATTCCAGTATCTGCTGAGAGGTGTGTGGGTCTCCTGGACCCTACTTCCCACTGCCGTATCTGTCCATGCAGTGGGGGTGTATGTTTGCCCCCTGAAAACAAAATGAGATAAGAAAAAGGGAAAGAATGTGAAAAGGAAGGAGGAAGATGAAAAGAAGGTGGAGAGAGAGAGAAAAATAAGAAGACAAATAGGCCGGCATACCAACTATGAATAAACAGAGAAACAAAGATAGTGAAAATAAAAAACATACAATCATACAAACAAACTAACAACAACAAAAACCCTGTTGATGTACTCATCCTCAAAAAACCCATACACAAACAGAAATTCTAAAAAAAAATTAAATAACAGAAGCAAAGCTAGTATGAAAATGTAAACAAAAAAACAGAAAGAGAAGAAAAAAACTAAAAATAAAAATAACAAAAAAACCAAAATTCATTCTGTGGCCATTTCTGCAAGTCCAGCTTCCTTTCAACGGCCACCGCTGCATTAAGGAGCGGCTCTGGTCTCCATCCCATCCCCTCTGCTCTCAGCACAGGCTGACAGGGTTGCTCTCAACATGGGTGAGGTGCTCCATGTACTACTGTGGGAAGAGGATGGATCAGATGCAGACTCACACAACTTATCTACTGCTGCACTGCTGTCAAGTTTTCCACTCAGATCTGACATGTCTGAGCCTGTGGGGGAGGGGCGCCGGTCTTTCCAAGTCCAGTGAGGTGATAGCCTCTGGGTCCCAGGTTGGAGGCTAGACAGAGCTGGGGGGGGAAATGCAGGTCTCTGCCTGGTCCTGGACAGAGAAGATGGCACGAGTCCACATCTCACCACTGGTGGAGCTCCAATCTAGATTTCCCTGCCCTGCCTTCTCCATGGTTCCTGCTGCTAGTGTCTGGCCTGCTGCCGCAGGTGATGACGGGGGCCAGGTGCCAAGTGGTGGAGAGGAGCTGTTCTCTGCTGCCTCCTCTCAAGAAAGCCCTGTGAAAGGCAGATGACCCTGTGCACCCGGGGCTCCAATCTCAGGGTGGTGGGGGATTGTAGTCACCTCCGGAGGAGAGCCCTGAGTACAAGAAACTGAGTCTACCCTCAGACAGACTCTCACTCACCCACTGGCACACACCCACTCTCATAGAGAGTCTTTAAGGACACTCACTTTTGCGGAAACTCTCACACTACGACCTGCTCCATTACCATCTTGCCTCTTCTTGCCTTTCTTAATTCTTTCATAGAATGTCCACATCTCTGCTTCCATCACCAATCTGTTCTTGCAGGTTGTCCACTTTTCACATTAGAGCCCTTAGCATATCACTCATAGTTATTTTAAATCCCCAATCTGGTAATTCCAACATCCTTGCCATGTCTGAGTCTGGTTCTGACGCTTCCTGTCTCTTCAAACTGTGTTTTTGGCCTTTTAGTATACACTGTCATTTTTGTTGAAAATATGACATAATGTACTGGGTAAAGTAACTCTGAGAAATAGGCTTTTTATGATTAGTGTAGTTGTAGAAGTGGAGGGAGAAGTGGCCATAAATCTGTTAGTGACTCTGTGTACCTGGGCTGTGAACTTCAAAATACCTTTCAGTTTTTCCCTATCTTTGGTGGGATTGGTGGCTGGAGTAGGGAAACCTTTTCCCTAAGTTGGTTAGAACCTGATAAAAACACCAGTAGCATAGGCTCCCATAAACTAGTCTCTCTTCAGGGGAGGCCTTTTTAAAAAGCAGAATGCTCTGATGTAGTTTAAGTGGTGTATCTGCCCCCACTCCTCACCCTTGTCTGTTTCTCCAATTGGGGGCAGCAGTTTGACTTGTGACCTCACGTCTCTGAGGAATCCAAGACCAGTTGTTGATTTTTCAGTTTGTTCAGCTTTTTACTTGTTGTCAGGATGTCTTACGTGTCAGACCAGAAACTGGAAGTCTACAGTTTTCAATGATATGACAAACTGCTGAATTATTCAGCCCTGAAATCATCCCCTCTCTGAACTACCTTTCATATGAATTAGTCAATTTCCTTATTTTTTAAGTTCTAAAAAATTGAAACTGAAAACATCCTTATAAAGTACAATTGATCTTAAAAATAAAAAAATAAAAAGACCCACAATTACATGAAGAAGCTCTAATTAGTATCAAATACAGAAAAGACAAAGTATTCATAGCTAACTCAACACTATACCATTGAGATAAAAAACTAGCAGACTCTTGGAGTTTATTCAAATAGGTTTTAAAATATTATGCATAATTTTTTAAACCTTATTTTAAAAGACTGCAGTGGTGTGGTTGACATTGCAAGAATGTTTTGGGGTGGAAGCTGTTTTGTTCACTGTAGTATTTCCTTGCATCTAGTCAGTGCTCAGCAAATTTCTACTGAATTCCTTAATTTTGTTGGTTTAACCCCTTTAAAAACAATTCAATAAAATGCAAATGTGTGGTTTCTTTGTCTTTATGTTTACTTAAAGCAAGTAAAGGCAATTAAATCATGTCCTTGACTTGTTTGAGCATCATATTATTATAGCAGATGCACATCTTTATTTTTGTAAAAGTGTTGACACTGATCTCAGTATGTTAAGGTTGCTGAATTCAGACCCAATAATTCCTCCCAGAAAAAAGCAAACATGTAAGCAATCCATGTAACGCTTGATGGCTATCTGAACTTTCGCTCTCTAGGGGAATACATAAAGGCATCAGGTTTTTAAAGGACTTTCAAAATATCTTGTTCCAAAATTACCAAAACAAATTCCATATCTTTCCTTCACTTTGTGTTAAGATTTCAGAGAAAGCCAGCTGGATTACAGATCCATAACAACCAAAATTAAGGGATGAATTAGTTGAGTCAGGAGCAGTGGCATGTGAAGAGGCAGAAGCTGGAGGCTGTGCTCCCCACAGACATAAACCAATGCAGGCTGGTGTTGCCAAATACTCGTATATTCAAGGTCTTTAACTCTGTAGAGTTTTCGTTGCCAAAATCCTAAGAAGCTGTGCTGAAGCTGGAGAGGGGCTTCAAGAATGCTGAAATGTTTCTTTGGATGAAAGACAGGACTTGAATTTCTAAGCCTGATTCCATTTTCCTTACAGTTCTTGTTCCTGTAGCCTTTTCTTTAACCCGAGGTTAATGAGGGAAGGACTCTAGGGCTTTAAATTATGCATAAGGCAATCCGTTGGAAGTCAGGAAGAAAATATTGCAACTTCCATTTACATTTAATTTTTGTACCATCTTCTAAAATTTTTCAGCTTTTGTTTATGTTACATAATATACATGATAAAGGCATAATAATTAAATGTTCTTATGTGGGGAGATATGCACAAGATGTTTTTACTGATTCGGGTACCCATAAGAATGTCTGAAGACACTTGCACTTGATTCCCTCTCTCTTGAGGGCAGAAGGGAAGGTGAAGGAAGAGGGGTCGTCTGGAGTTGGTGCCTCTCCACTGGGTCCCTTGGGGTTAGCAGCGTCAGGAGACCCCGCAGGGTGTCAGGAGACCCAGACAGCATCATGCCCCTGGGCAGATGTGCGGCAAACACAGGTTCTCCTCACAGGACTCTGAGGAAAGCTGTCCTGACATCTGCTCCCTCTTGCCCTTGCTTGCCTGAGTGTTTCCTCTACTCTGATTGGCACAGATTTCATAGCAGGTGAAAGCACAAAAGTCCACTCCAGCTGTCAGACCCTGGACTCTGAAAAGGAGTCTGGTCCCTCCTATGTGCCACCGGGTTGCCCCACCTACTTTTCCTCTTCTATGGTTCCCCACCTTAGTAGATGGTCCTTACCTCATCCTAAAGATGTTTTGTATGTGGACATCATCTCCATTCTCTAATTATGCTAGACAGTTAAAAGTCACAACACCTCTGTGAGATTAGTCACTAATATTAACCCCATTTTACAAATGAGGAAACAACTGGGGTAAAAACCCACTTCTGCCTGATCTCCCCAAACCATGCTACTTCCACTTGAAGGAAGAAACAACAAAATGTCTTAGGGGATCTCTAGACCTATTTGGAGGCCAGAGTCTGGAACTGCTTGTTTCTAGGCAGTTCACCTAAACCCGCAGTCCCTTGTTAATTTTGGCAGTGGACCCAGGGTGGATGCACATGCTCATGCAACGTATTCCTAGGCAAAGATAGGACCAGAAATGACATTCTACTAAGAAGAAAAGTCTAGTATTGAAAATTATGCCTGGAGTCTGGAGTAGGAGAGTAAACTTTTTTTTCTGTAACTCTGCCACATTTTCTAAGTTACCTCTGTCAGAGCCCTGAAGCAGTACTAAAATTATCAAGATGAACTGAGAGTTTTATGAGTTTGTATGTACTCAGCCAGAAGTTGCAGAAACAGCAGGCTTCTGCGTCTCAAGATGGCCGTAGTTGTGACACAGGTTACCCAGCACCACAGCAGAATCACGTGGTCCTGCTGAGGTTAAAGTGAGAATAGCTGTTAGTTCTGTGCCTTTCAGCAGCTGGACAAGTATTTTATTCTTTTTTTTGAGTTGGAGTCTCACTCTGTCGCCCAGACTAGAATGCTGTGGCCGCTCCCAGCTGCCGCAGCCTCGACCTGCTGGGCTCCGGCGATCCTTCCGCCTCAGCCTTCCAAGTGGCCGGAATTACAGGCATGCGCTACCACGCCCGGCTGAGTTTTTGATTTATTGTAGAGATGAGGTCTCGCTGCCCAGGCGGGTCTCGAACCCGCGGGCTCAGGCAATCCACTCACCTCAGCCTTCCAAAGGTGCGGGATTACAGGCTGAGCCACCGAGCCCGGCTATATTTTATTCTTAAATGCTTATTATATACAGGAAGTGGCTTTAATTCAAATCTTAGTTGTTTCGAATATGTTTTTCATTTTTATAAATAAAAAGGAGTGGTTTTTGTCAGGGAAGAAGGCAACCATGTTTTGACTGAGAGAGGTGCCAAGAAGTGTCTCCTGAGAACTTGGGATGAGGGAAACACATCTGCCCTCTGCCAAGCACACAAGTAAAATCCCCAAGTGGCAGATGTGCTTGACAATCTTTTTCAGAGAATAAGCAAGAGTTTATTTTCAAATGCATGACTAAATAGTTATCCCCAAGTCCCTGTTAAGGTGATGAGAATAGAGACTGAGGTTCAAAGTGCAAAACAGAAATGTAAATATATTTTACTAAAAAAACCCAGCATTTAATTGTCTAGAACACTACTAGGGATATGAGAAGAATGCTCAGAGGACTGCAGGTTAGGGCCCTTCTAATCACATTCCAGAGCATACCATCCCATTTGTGTGTACTGGGCCCTGGGATTTGTGTATTCCTATTGTTGGGCATGAAATAAACTCTTTATTGTTGGCATACCTTGTTCATCAAACATGCCAGTGCCAGCATTCGAAGTCTACATGACAGATACATTTTTCATCATTATTAGTAACATGACATTCTGGCTTATATATCAGTCTCTATGAGTGTGGCTAATGTCAATCCACCCCTGTAAGACAGGATCAATCAGGTTATGCCCAAATCCAACTTTTGAGCCGGCAGAATGGGAAACAGACCAAAATTAATGTACCTTCCAAGACTCTTGGAAGTTAGAGAGTAGGCCTTCTCAGTCAGTACCCATTGTTGCGAGACAGCTTGATATGAACTGTAACAGAAGACAATGGAAAATGAAATTCAACATTTCATTTGTCATTGGCTCTGAATGCAATTGATATACTATTGCTTAATTTGAGGGCAACACTATATATGTGTGTACATTAGTTACAAAGATATATACAATGCAACAAATCAATGTTAGAAGCCACAGTATATAAAAATGTAGGGCATGATAGTAATGTACTTCATCAGTGCCTGGGCAATTTCCAAAGGTTGGCTGTACACTTGTCTCTGATCTTCTCAGTGGCCAAACACAGAAGCACCATCAGTTACAAATTTAATGGGTTCCAAAAGATAAAAGCTAGTCTATTATCTGAGACAAGCCAGCTTTACCTCATAGTGAGAAAACTTTCTTTAGGTTCCTATAAGGAAGACACTTTAAGCTTAGAGAAAATGTTCTCAACAGCATCCCCATAATAAACATGGAACACATTTCAAAGCGTTCCTTCTTATAATGTCTCTTTGTTCAAATTATGGCATAGTGCCAGAATGAAGTCCAGTTTTTAAAAAAAACAAAAACCACTTTTGTAAGGCACCAAGACTCTTTGATACACGTAAAATAAGAAATGTTGGACTCCAAGATTCAGAGGCTATCGCTGTGGGAGAGTTGCCATCAGAGTGGGAGGCCAGGCTCTGTTTCTCAGTGGTTCCCCAACCAGAGGGAAAGAAGGCAGGGAAGAGTGTAGGAGCTGCAGGGTGTGGAGAACAAGAAAGGAGAGGAGAGGAACCCAAAGAGAGATGCTGGAGTGACTGCTGTGCAAACTTTGGGGAGTATACAGGTCAAGGAGTGTTTTAGGAAGTTAAGGTGTTTGTTGTGTAAACAACTGTCTGGCCAGGCCTTCAAGAAACCTGCAGCAGACTTAAGGGTCATGATAGCTGACGGGAGACAGCAGATGACTGCTGCTCACCAAAGGAGTCTAAAAGGGGAGTGAGGCCGGTGCTTTGAGAGTTTGCCTGGAAACATAAGCTGAGGTTTATCAAAGGGACACCAGGGGACACAGAGAACAACAGACAGCTCAAGCCCCAGCCACTCCCAGAGGCACTTGGACATGAGACTGGAAGAGTGCTCTGGTGAAGGAAGCAGTGAGTGAACAGGAGAGACTTTGCACACCTCTCACAAACCTCTGCAGCCCTAGCCAAGGGAGAGACAGCCCAGGCCCTCCCCCCAAACCCTCTCCAGCACCACCAGGCAGAATTAGCACAGAGGTAGCAACTGGATTCACATGGGGCCCGGGGAACTCCAGTTCCTAGGGAGCCACAGCAGCTGTGGCCACCACCCCCCTCATAGAGAGATTCCACAGGGCACATCCTGTGGCAGTGGTCTGTGCCATCTGAGGACTGCCCTTCCTCCTGTCCCTAGCTGGGGCAACATGCTCATGTTGGGGTAATTTCTCCAATGGCACCAGTGCCCTTCTGGTCCCAGGTCAGGGCTGCAAACACAGCTTACCCTCAGTGGACTGTCATCACTGCCATCTCTTCTCCCATGGGGCAGGGCAGGAACTAGGAGATGGTGCACCTCTGTGCCACGTGGTGGCAATGGCCCTGCCAACCTGTGGATTGAGGGAGAAACACCAGTTCTGCCAGAAAAGCAGTGGCCTTCCTCCTACACCTTTGTGAAAAGAACAGCCTCACCTAGACAGGAGGAGGCACTTTACACCCCCTAGAACACCTGTACCAGAGTTGAGCCATGGAGCCCATCCTGGCTGCCCACAAAGCCTGCTGATAAGATGTGTAGGCTGGGGAGGGAGATGCCAGAGCTTCCAATCAGCCAGGGCTCCTGGTTTGTGCCAGAGGGAGGAGAAAGCACTGGAACCAGAGGAAAGGACTTGTCCTGCCCTGGTGAAGAAGTGCCAGCTGGTTCACCCCAGGACACCATCCTCCCTGCCACCTCTGCCCCTTCCACAGGTAGACCAGAGGAGGGAGGTCAAGCAAGAAACAACACAAACTGTCACCTCAATAATAGCAGCTTTAACATATAAAAAACTAACAAAACGAAAAGAGTAGTCTGCTCTCACAGATTAGAAAAACCACCAGCAATTCCCAATGCCGTAACAATTCAACACCCACAAAGGTATTTCTCAGATCCCAAGCAATGGAACTCATTCAGAATGACCTGTCTCTGATAACAAACATAGAATTCAGATTATAGATGGCAAAGAGACTCAGCAAGATCCAGGAGAAAGTGGATATTCAAATTAACCAGGCCATGAAAACACTACAGTAAGTGAAAACTGACCTGACCATTCTAAGAACCAAACTGAACTTTTGGAGATAAAGAATTATCTTCTGGAATTTTAAAACATAACAGCAAGCCTTAGCAGCAGAATAGACCAGGCAGAGGAAAGAATCTCAGAGTCTGAATACTGAATTATTGGATTAACTAAGTCTGACAAAAATAAGACAAGATTTAGGAAGAATAAGCAAAACCTATGAGAGGTCTGATTATGTAAAGAGACCAAATCTGTGTCTGATTGGCATTCCTGAGAGAGAAGGAGAAACTGAGAATACCCTGGAACAAGCCTTCCAAGATGTCAACTAAGGAAACTTTCCTTATCTTGCAAGAGAGGAGACCATGCAGACACAAGAAATTCAGAGAACTACTGTGAGCTATTACATCAAAAGACCACCTCCAAGACACATGATAATCAGACTTGCCAATGTCAGCATGAAAGGAAAAAATCCTGAAGGCAACCAGAGAGATGGGACAGACCACTTACCAGGGGAGACCCATTAGAATTGCAGCATATCTCTCAACAGATATCTTACAAGCCAGAAGGGACTGGGGTCCCATCTTTAACATTCTTAAAGAAAAGCAATTCTAGTCAAGAATTTCCCACCCCACCAAACTAATCTTCATTAATGAAAGAGATTTAAAATTCTTCCCAGGCATGTAATCCCTAAGAGAATATGTCCCCTCCAGACTGACCCTACAGGATATGATTAAGAAAGTTCTAAGCACAAAAATTAAAGAATAGTTCCATCCATCACAAAAACATAGGTAAGCCCAGAGTTTACAGGCCATATAAATCAACCACAAAGCCTAGAACACAAAGCAACTTCTTAATAATATGATAGGAACAAACCCCACATGTCAATAATTAACTTAATTGTGAATGGACTGAACACACCACTCAAAAGGCACAGAATGGCAAATTGTATAAAGAAACATAATCTATCCTTGTGCTGCCTTAAGGAAACCCATCTCACTGCAAATGACACACATAGGCTCAAGGTAAAGGATTAGAGAAAGATCTTCCAGGCAAATAGAAAACAAAACAGAGCAGAAATAGCTATTCTTATATTAGATAAAAAAGACTTTAAACCAATAAAAGTTAAAAGTAGATGGTGAAGGGTACTACATAACAAACAAGGGCTCAATTCACCAGCAAGAAATATCTATCTTGAATGTATATGCACTCAACCTAGAAGCACTCAGATTTATACAACAATTGCTAGTTAACCTAAGAGAGACTGTAGACAGCCTTATAATAATAGTGGGAGACTTCAATACTCTACTAAGTTTTAGATAGATCATCAAGGAAGAAAACTAACAAAGAAATCTGGAATCTTTTTTTTATTTTGAGTTGGAGTCTCACTCTGTCACCCAACTGGAGTGCAGTGGCCGCTCCTGGCCACTGCAGCCTCAACCCACTGGGCTCCGGTGATCCTTCCACCTCAGCCTTCTGAGTAGCTGGAACTACAGGAGTGTGCTACCATGCCTGGCTGATTTTTGATTTATTGTAGAGATGAGGTCTCGCCAAGTTGCCCAGGTGGGTCTCGAACCCATGGGCTCAGGCAATCCACTCACCTCAGCCTCCCAAAGCGCTGAGATTACAGGCTGAGCCACCAAGCCCAGCCTAGAAATCTGGAATCTTAATTCAACACTGAACCAATTAGAACTAATAGACATCTACAGAATACTTCACCCAACAATCACAGAATATGCATTCTTCTAATCAGCACACAGAACATATTCTAAGATTGACCACATATGCAGCCATAAATCAAGCATGAACAAATTTCAAAAGGTTGAAATCATACCAAGCATCTTTTCAGACCATGGAAGAATAAAAATAGATATCATCGCCAACAGGAACCCCCTCCCCATCACACAAATACATGCAAATTGAACAACATGCTTCTGAATGACTTTTGAGTTAATACAGAAATCAAGACATAAGTAAAAATATTCCTAGAAACAAAAGAAAACAAAGACACAACACATCAAAACTTCTGGGATACCATGAAAGTGCTGCTGAGAGAGAATTTTATAGCATTGCACACATACATTAAAAAAAAAAAAAAGACCTCAAGTAAAAAGTCTAACACCACACCTAAGGGAGCTGGAAAGACAAAAACAATCTCATCCCCCAAACAGTGGAAGAATAGAAATGATCAAAATAAAATAAAGCAAAATGAAATGGAGAACCAAAAAATTATACAAAGGATCAATGAGTTGAAAAGTTGATTATTTGAAAGGATAAATAAGATTGGCAGACCCCCCTGGTAAGAAAGAGAGTGATGGAGAGAGAGATAATTCAAATAAACACAACCAGAAACAAAAAAAAGATGATTTTACATTCGATTCTGAAGAGATTATCAGAGATTGCTGCAAATATCTGTATGTGAATAAGCTAGATAATCTAGAAAAAATAGTCCTGGCAACACACAAACCCCCAGTTGACACTAGAAGAAATTGAGACCCTAAAGAGACCAATAAAAATCCAAGAAATTGACTCAGTAATAAAAAAAAAAATCTCCCTGCCAAAAAAGCCCTGGGCTAGATGATTTCTTAGTTGAATTCTACCAGATGTACAAAGTACTGGTATCAATCCTATTGAAAGTATTCCAAGCAATCAAGAAGGAAGGAAGCCTTCCTAGCTCATTCAATGAAGCCAATATCATTCTGATACCTCAAAATGGCAACGATCCAACAAGGAAAGAAAACTACAGGCCAATTTCCCTAATAAACATAGATGCAAAAATTCTCTACAAGATGCTAGCAAATTGCATCCAACAGCACATTTCAAGGATCATTCATCAAGACCAGGTGGGCTTTATTCCTCAGATGCAAGACTAATTCAGCATACACAAATCAATAGCTGTAATCCACCACATAAGCAGATATAAAACCAAGAGCCACATGGTTATCTCAATAGATGCAGAAAAAACATTTGATAAAAATCCAACATCCCTTCTTGATAAAAATCCTCAAATTACTTGGCATGGAAGGAACATTCCTCAAAATAATTAGAGCCTTATATGATAAACCTGCAGTCAACATCATATTTGACAAGAAGAAGCTGGTTACAAGACAAGGATGCCCACTCTCACCACTCTTATTTAACGTAGTACTGGAATTCCTAGCTAGAGCAATCCAGCAGAGAAAGAAATTAGAAGTATCCACATAGGAAAAGAGAAAGTTAAATTGCCCCCTCTTTGTAGATGACATGATTCTGTACCTAAAAATTCCTAGAGAATCTGCCAAAAACCTCCTAACACTGATAAACAATTTTGGTAATGTTTCAGGATATAAAAAGTAGTTGCATTTCTATATGCTAATGACAAGCAGGCTGAGAACCAAATCAAAAACACAATCCTGTTCCAGCTAATTGGAAGGCTGAGGCAGAAGGATTGACTGAGCCCAGCAAGTCGAGGTTGCGGTGACCGTGAACATGCCATTGCACTCCAGCCTGAATGACAGAGTGAGACTACAACTCAAAAACCAACCAAACAAACAAAAAACTCAATCCCATTCATAATACACACACACACACACACACACACACACAAACCTCTCAGTATTTATCTAACCAAAGGGGCGAGAGATCTTTGCAATGAGAACTACAAAATACTGCTGAAACAAGTCAATGATGACACAAATAGAACATACCATGCTCATGGATTGGAAGAATCAATATCATCAAGATGTCCATTTTACTCAAAGCAATCTACAGATTAAATATAGTCCCTATCAAACTACCAGCAACATTTTTCACAGAGCTAATAAGACATTACTTAAATTCATATGGAAGCAAAAAAAAAAAAAAAGGCCAAATGGCAAATGTAATCCTCAGCAAAAAGAACAAAGTTGGTGGTATCACACTTTCAGACTTCAAAATTTACCACAAAGCTATAGTAACCAAAATATCATGGTACTGGTAGAAAAACAGACACAAAGACCAATGGAAAAGGATGGTGAACCCAGAAATAAAACCACAGACTTTCAACTAGCTCATCTTTTTTTTTTAAACATAGTTTTTATTTTAAAATTGTGGGTTCAATTAAGGGTTAGGTATACAGATATGCATCATTCAGGTACCCTTGTTGATAAGGGGTGTCCCCCTATCCCCAGACAGATATTGACTACCATTAATCCCACCATCCTTGCCTCCCTGCCCCCCCATAGATTCCACCACTGTCAATTCTTTTCTTATAGTATTATGACAGAGTCAACCAGCTTATCTTTGACACAGCCAACAAAAACAGACACTGGGGAAAGGAAACCATATTTAGAAAGTGATGTTGGGAAAATTGGCTAACCACATGCAGAATGAAACTGGATCCCTACCTATCACCAAATAACTTAACACAAAATGGATGAAGGACTTAAATGTGAAACCTCAAACTATGACAGGGGACACCCCTAAAATCAGAATTTATTTATTAAAACTTGTTTTTATTTGTTCGTATGTTTAAACTTCAGTCACTATCAAAATGTTCTCTGTTTGATACAATACACCTACTGTGACACTTTTTCTACGGTTCAAAACCATTTTTGAACATGTCCATTTTGATGTCTTTTAGTGTTCCTGCCATTTTTTGTTTCACTTCTTCCATATTGGCAAGACATTTTCCTTAGAGGACTTTTCTCATCTGGGGAAAACAACAACAACAAAAAAGTTATGCAGGGCAAGATCTGGTGAATAGAGGAGGGTGGGACATGGGGGTCATGCTGTGTTTGGTCAAAAACTGCTGAACACTCAGCGTGGTAAGACCAGGTTGTCCATGTAAAGCACCCATCATGAAATGGGCAAACAGGTTGAAAGAATCTCAAAAAAAAAAAAAAAAAAAATCACTGAAGTCAAATGCAGCCTCTCACAATAATACTAGCTGGTACACTGATGCCGATGGGTTCCTAGAACAGTTACTTAGTGGGGGAAGCCTGTATTACAAGGGGCCTGTCCTCCAAAAGATAATTCTTTTTTGGGGGGGCAGGGAGGTTCCCCCTTATATAAGAATCATAGAAGGAAACTCAGGGAAATCTCTCCTGGACATTGGCCTAGGTAATGAATTCATAGCCAAGTCCTCAAAAGCAAATACAGCAAAAACTAAAATTGACAAGTGGGACCTTATCAAGCTAAAAAGCTTCTGCCTGGCAAAAGAAACCATCAAGAGAATAAAGAGACAACCCACGGAATGGATAAAAATATTTGCAAACTATGTATATGACAAAGGCCTAACACACAAGGTCTACAAGGAGTTCAAACAAATTGACAAAAAAAAAATAATAATCCCTTTAAAAAGTGGGCAAAGGACATGAACAGACACGTCTCAAAGGAAGACAAGCAAGCAGCTAACAAACATGAAAAAGTGTCCAGCATCACTAATCATTAGAGAAATGCAAATCAACACCACAACAAGACAGTACCTCACACTGGTCAGGATGGCTATTATTAAAAAGTAAAAAACCACCAGGTATTGGAGAGGCTGCGGGAAAAAAGGAATGCTTGTACACTGTTGGTAGGCATGTAAGATAGTTCAACTGCAGAAAGCAGTTTGGAGATTTCAGCAAGAACTAAAAACTGAGCTACCATTTGGCCCAGCAATCTCAGTTCTGGGAATATACCCAGAGGAACACCAATTTCTCTACCAAAAGATACCTGCACGTGTATGTTTACTGCAGCACTATTCATAATAGCAAAACATGGAATCAACCCAGATGCCCATTGCAGGTGTACTGGATAAAGAAAATGTGGTACATATGCATTATGGAATACTATGCAGCCATAGAGAAGAACAAAATAATGCCCTTTGCAGTGACATGGATGTAGTTGAAGACCATCATTCTAAGTGAATTATTACAGAAACAAAAGACTAAATACCACATGTTTGCACTCATAAGTGAGCACTAAACATTGGGCACACATGGGCAAAAGGACAGGAATAACACACTGGGCACTATAAAAGGAGGGAGTAGGGAAGGGGAAATGAGGGATAAAAAACCACACACTGGGTGCCATGCCTACTACTGGATGGGAGTTGTGGGATGGGGGGGTTGTCAGAAACCCAAACCTCACCTTATGTAACTAACATATCCTCATGAGTACCCCATGATTAAATTTTTAAAAAAGAAAACCATAGAAGACATAACAGTTGGAGCAGTGGCTTCAAATTTACATGCTTGCACACTGCATAAAATTATTAGGAAAACTATGTACCTCTTTGCTAATTTTAGGTTGACAACTAAAATTTTTTTATTACAAGTTCAAATAATTGTGAAGTATATAATTTCTGGGGTATTATAAACTTGGCATTTTAAAACACAATTGTCACATCAGTCTTTTTACATGTATCAGTGGAATATTAATACAATAGTGATTTGAAACCCTCCATCATCTACTTATAAAATACCATAAACAAGCTCTTCATTAAGAGTCAGAAATTTTACCTTGTGCCTTTTACATCTTGAAATTTAATTTTCATTTCAACTCTTCCACATAACTTTAAAAATATTATGTTTTTTATGCTTGAAAGTCTGTGACCATTCAATTAATTGACAGACTATGATATGGGTGATAAGTTATCACTTCTGAGATTCAGTTTAATAGTTACTCTGGTTTCTGTCTTATGGGCTTTCTTCTGCTCTCCTGCTCACTCACTCACTGTAGCCAGCTGTTATGTTGTAAACTGCCCATGGAGAGGAGGTCCAGGTGGCAAAGAACTGAGGGAGACCTCTGGTTAATAGGGCGGAACTGAGGTCCTTGGACCAACTGCCTGTGAGGAACTGAATCTTGCCAACCCCCCTCCAATAAGCTAAGAAGTACATCCTTCCTCAGTTGTATCTTCAGATGAGAATGCAGCTTCAGCTGACACCTTGACTGCAAAACTTGAGTTCAGATTCCTGACCCACAGAAACTCTGTGACAACTTGGGGTAATGTGTTGCACAGTTACAGAAAATGAATATGCAAATTAATGGAAAATAAGATGTATTCATTCTTAGGCTGTACAGGGAATAGTACAATGAGGATCTTTGTATTTATAATTGTATTCTTGTGCAAGATATTTGAAGATTAACCTCTAGCATTGAAATTGCAGGATCAAATACAACGTGTATTACAAAATAAAACATATCAGAACTTATGGTTATAAAGAAGATGCAGTTAAAATTTCATTATGATGAAAATGTGTCATACATAAAATGAGAACTCCCCACCCTACCCCAGGGTAACTACTCAACAATATATTGTATATGCCTCCAACTTTTTTTTCTACACACATACTAAGATATTTTATGGAATATTATTGTGGGTTTTCAAAATCTTAGTACTGTGTTTAGACCAGATCAATGTCAGGATGTGTAGAGCTACAGTATTTTTTTTAAAAACAGCTTTATTGGGATATAATTAAAATGTAATAAATGCACATATTTAACGTGTACAGTTTGATACTTTTTTTCATTGTGGAATTAAGTACCCCATCAGATATGTGATTTTCAAATATTTTTCTCCCAGTTCTGTGTCTTGTTTTTTAATCTCCTTAACAGAGGCTTCCATAGAGCAGAAGTTTTTAATTTTTATGAAGTCAGTGTTATTGATTCTTTACTTTATTACTCATGCTTTTTTGTCATCAGAAGTCTTTAACCCAAGATCATAAAGATTTTCTCTTATGCTTTTTTCCAGAGGTTTCATATAGGTTTTACATTTAGGACTCTGATCCATCTGAGTTCATTTTTGTGCATGGTGTAAGATATGGCTTGAAGTTCATTTTTTAAAATAGATGCACATTTATTCCAGCAACATATCCTTCCTACACTGAGTTACCTTTGCACCTTCATCAAAAATCAGTTGTCCATATATTTAGGGATTTAATTTTTGATTCTCTATTCAGTTCTAGTAACCTATTTGTCTCTCTTTATATCTATATAACCTATCTACATTTTTATCACCTTTGTAACGTCCTTTTAAAAATAAACCTTGAAATCAGGTCATATAAAGCTTTCAACTTTGTTCTTTTACAAAGTTGTTTTGACCATTGTGATGCCTTGTCATAAAATTTGGTAATTAGCTTGTAAGTTTTTGCAAAAAGCCTGTTAGGAGTTTGATTAAGTTCACATTGTATCTATAGGTCATTTTGGAAAGAAGTGACATCTTAATATTGGATCTCTTGAAAAATAAAGACAGTATCTCTCCAATGTTTAGGTCTTCCTTAATATCTCTCAGAAATGTTTTGTAGTTGTCAGTGTACAGGTCTTGCACATCTCTTGTCAAATTTATTCCTAAGGAGTTCATATTTATGATGCTATGGTAAAATATTTTCGCTTTTAATTTGACTTTAATTTCTGATTTGTAGCATGCTAAGGCTTACCTCACAGAATGTTAGGAAGCATTGTCCTTCAATTTTCTGGAATAGTTTTTGCGGAGTTGGTGTAATTTTTTCTTAAGTCTAGATAGTATACCTCAGTAAAGCCAACAGGACCTGGAGTTTTCATTGTGGGAAAGTTTTTAACTACAGATTTAATTTCTTTCCTAGATATAAGTTTACTCATGTTATGTTTTATCTTTAGTGAACTTTGATAGTTTGTGTCTTTAAGGACTTCGTTCATTTCATCTATAGTTGTTGAATGTCTTGACATGATGGCTGTTCATAATATTTTTTTCTTATCATTATAGTATTTGTAGGACATATAGTGATATCGCTGCTATTTTTCCTCATACTGTATTGTGATATGTATCTTCTGTCTCTTTCCCTGATCAGTCTGGTGAGTGGTTTCCCAATTTTATTGATCTCCTCAAAGTACTAGATTTTTGTTTCATTATTCTATTATTTTTTCTGTTTTCTGTTTTACTGACGTTCACTCTGATGTTTATTATTTCCTCCCCTCTTCTTAATTTGCTCTTCTTTTCTAGTCCATTAAGGTAGAAGTTGAAGTCATTGAGTTGAGACCTCACATCTTTTCTCATATAAGCATCTAGTAATATAAATTTTCTTCCAAGTACAGCTTTGGTGCACCTCACAATGAAAAATTGTAAGCTATCTAGAAACAATGAAATGTCAGACACCCCATGCCAAAGTCTATGGGACACAGAGAAAAGTCCGTGTAAAGAAATATTATATACCTAAATGTCTTAATAATTAAAGATTCTTAAAAATAAAGCATCTCTACACATCCTTCTTTGATTGGCCCATTTTTAGACATTAAGTTTCCATCAAGGTGATTTTCTCCCTTTGTACCTAATAAATTTAGCTATGTTGAATTGTTTAATCAACAGTTTTTCTGATGGTAGTTTGGGAGGGCCAGCACTCTAGCTGCTACCCTGAGATTTCTACCATCAACCTGGGGATTTCCTTTGCCTCTCTTCTGTGATGGTCATATTTCTAAAAATATGCTAAATCCAGCAGGAATGATTTGCACTTCAAGTAAGAGAAAATATAACTAGAGTGGCATAAAGAAATAGAGGTTAATTTGTTTCTTTCTTCTTTTTTTTATATGGCATATAATACTTTCCTCTAATTTTTTTATAATCAATATTTTTTATTATGATATTGTGGGACACAGTTAAGGGCTAGGTATACAAATACGTTTCATTCAGGCACCCTTGTTGATAAGAGGTGTTTCCCCATCTCCAGACAGATATTTACTACCGTTAATCCCATCTCCCTCCCCCTCCATAGTTTCCCACAACACCAGGTCTGACAAAGGCTTAACATCTTGGATCTACAAGGAACTCAAACGTGCTGAAAAGAAAAAAACAAACAACCCCATTATAAAATGGGCAAAAGATATGAACAGACATTTCTCAAAGGAAGACATCCGAGCAGCCAACAGACACATGAAGAAATGTTCAACCTCACTAATCATCAGGGGATGCAAATCAAAACCACACTGAGATACCACCTAACTCCAGTCAGAATGGCAATTATCAACAACTCAAAAAATAACAGCTGCTGGAGAGGGTGTGATGAAAAGGGAACACTTCTACACTGTTGGTGGGAGTGTAAACTAGTACAACCTCTGTGGAAAGCAGTACGGCGATTCCTAAAAGCTCTAAATATCAACTCCCATATGACCCTGCAATTCCCCTACTGGGAATATATCCCGAAGAACTCAAATCACTCTATAAAAAAGACACCTGCACACGTATGTTTATTACAGCATTGTTCACAATAGCAAGAACCTGGAAGCAACCATGCTGTCCATCAAAAGAGGACTGGATTAAAAAAATGTGGTACATATACACGATGGAATACTATGTAGCCATAAAAAAGAACAAAATCATGAATTTTGCAGCAACCTGGATAGCACTAGAGTCTATAATACTGAGTGACCTCTCACAGAAACAAAGATCCGAGTACCACATGTTCTCACTCATATAGTGGACCTTGAACATCCAATGTAATTCTTCTTCTCTTTTAATGTAATTTGAGGTAGGCATTTATAGGCATTTTTTGAGGGGCTCTGTAATGTCATGGTCAACCATCTCTGATACACTTAACTTCTCCTTCATGATGAGAACATTCCTGTACAGTCATCGCACCTGCATGTACAGCAGGAAGACAGAGGAAGGGGACATATAAGCAGTGTCTTTCTATTCATCAGGAAAGTCACAGAACCAACACACCACCCTAGAAGAAAGGAAGACTTGGAAAGATTGCATTCAGCTATCCAGCCTCTATAATGAAAATTATTGCTATATATTTCCTAAATACCTTCTAAACCTTTGTGTCTTTACACACATTGTTTTCTCTACCTATAAAATCTTTCATTTCATTTTTCTGCCCTTGGAAATCATAATTGTCCTTCAAATGTTAACTCAAATTCTCTCTCTTCATGAAGTCTCTCCTTAACACTCAGAATTAATTTCTCCTTCTGATGTAATCATAGCTTTCCTCTATAACAAGAGCATTTGGCATACTCTGCACTCTGGTTCACCATGTTTTATTAGGTGTTTCACAAATGGGCAATTAGATTATTCTCAGAACTTCACTATTATATAAATACTGCAAAGAACATCTTTCTACAGCTCTCCATATATCCATGTGTCTTTTTCTAGTGTGAAACCCTAGAGATGGAATTGTTGGTCATAGTATTTGCACAATTAACATTTTTATTTTTACTAGTAACTAACAAAATGATCATCTCTACATTTCTACCAACTATTTACAAGAGTATTTGTTAACCTGAAATCTGACCAGTACTGATATTATCAAACAATTCTTTTCCAACTTAATGAAGGAAAGCAGTATTTCATTTTTTGTTTAACTTGAATTTCTAATCATACTAGTAATACTGAATAATTTTTTTTTTGAGTCAGGGTCTCACTCTGTCACCCAAGCTGGAATGCAGTGCCACATGCACAGCCACTGTAGCCTCGCCCTACTGGGCTTAGGCGATCCTTCCACCTCAGCCTTCCAAGTAGTTGCAACACTGAATAACTTTTCATAAAATTATTGAACACTCCAGTTTTTAAATTGCTAGCAATGTCCTTTGCTCATTTTTTCTAATGGCAAGTTTTCCTTTTCCTATTGATTTGTAGGCATTCTTTATATGTTTGGAACTTGAATTACAGGTTAGTTATCTATGCCATTTCCTTTTATTGTTTTCTGTAACACTGACATTTTCATGCTTTTTGTAGCCAAATTTGCCAATCATTTCCTTTACGTTTTTCGTGTCCTATGCAAAAGGCATTCTCTTCATGTGAGCTAAATTAAGTAATCTCCCTAATAAGTTTATAGACACACTTTTATTATTTTCTTCTAATAACTTACAATATTTTTACTTGTTTACCTTTTCTAGATTTTATGTTAAGCAATTTTTCCAAATGGATAGCCAATTCTCCCAGTACCATTACTAATAATTAGTCCTTCCTCTACTGATTTGGAATACCCCTTCAGCAGATATAAAATTTCCACATAAACCTGTGTCTGATCCTGAAAGCTTTATCATTTTCTGTTGACCCAACTTGTCTCTGAAACAGTATTATATTGTTTAATTATTTAAGATATATAATAAGTCTTGATTCCACATTGATAAATCCTCCCACCGTCTTATTCTTTTTCAAAATTATCTTGGCTGTTCTTGGACCTGGATTCATTCTTCTGAATGTAAGATGATTGATTTCATGCAAAACTTCATCAGATTTTTATTGTGGTTGCATTGGATATGTAGATTAATTGGGAGTTACTAATATTTCAAAGTAGATGCCTCCCATCCCTGAACATGGTACATTTCTCCATTTATTCAGTCATTCTTTTATGTCCATTAGTTATGTTCTATAAAACATAACTAATGGACATAAAAGAATGACTGAATGTTCTATGTTTTATATTCTAAATTTTAATTTAATTTAATTTTAATTTTTTAGAGACAAGTTATCACTATGTCACTGAGTTTTTATTCTATTATATAAACAGAATGCATATTCTATTTATTTAAATAGAATGCAAATAAATAGAGTGCAGTGGCATGATCATAGCTCACTGCAACCTTGAATTCCTTGTTTCAAATGATCTTTCTGCTTCTACCTTCATACTATAGGTATGCGACACCATGCCCATCAAATTTTTCTTTCCCTCCTTCTTCTTTTTTGATTAGACTATTTTTTATTTTTGTAGAGACAGAGTCTCATTATATTGCCTAGGCTGGTCTCAAATTCCTGACTCAAGCAATCCTCTCTCCTTGGCCTCTGAAAGTGCTGAAAATGCAGGTGTGAGCCATTGTGCCCAGCTTAATTTTTAAATTTTTGTATAAACAGGGTCTTGCTATGCTGCCCAGGATGATTTCACACTTCTGGCCTCCAGTGATCTTCGTGTCTTGTGGGATTACAGGTGTGAGCCACTGTACTTGGCCTTTATATTCAATTATTAATATTACCTTCTTTCCTCTTATTTTCTAAATGGTCATAAGTGTAGTATATAAAACTTCTGATTTTTGTATTATAGCTGATCATCTTGCTGAATTCTCTTAATAGTTTCGGACATCTTAACAATGTTGATTCTTTCAATCCATGAGCATGGAATATTTTTCCATTCGTTTGTGTCATCTTTCTTTTCTTTGAGCAATTTTTTGTAGTTTTCATTGTAAAGGTCTTTCACTTTTCTGATTAGGACTTTTGTTCATTTTTAAATCAGGGTTTTTTTTTCTTTTTCTTCTATTGAGTTGTGTGAATTCTTAATAAATTTTAGATATTAACCCCTTATCGCATATATGGTTTATAAATATTTTTCCCAATCTATAGGCTGCCATTTCATTTTGATGATTGCTTCCCTGTTGGGCAGAAACTTTTTAATTTAATGTAATTCCATATTTTCATTTTGGCTTTTGTGGCCTAAACTTTTGGTGTGATACTCAAAAAAAATTATCACCAAAGCCAATGTCCAGGAGCTTTTCTCCTGTGTTCTCTTTTGGTAATTTTATTATCTGGTCTTATGTTGGGAGCCGGCCATGGAGGCCCGCCTGAGCGTTAAGGATCCAGGCGGCCTGTGGACCCTGAGACCACCAAGTTGAGTTCAGGAGCTGAAGGCCCATTCCCTCCTCCCTTCTTTGTTGTTTGGCATGACCCACTAGCAGGAACTTTGATGATCTAAGCATGAAGTTCTGAGAATATGACAGGCATGGCTGACTCTAGGGATCATTGTTCCCATTTCTCACAGACTGCGGTTTTGGCTTTAAACTTAACACAGCTCAAACTCAGGTCACATTTGGGAGCCTTTAATATGGTACAAGCTTCTTTATAAGATTTAAAAGTATATTTCTAGAATTAGTAAATACATTCAGAGAGCTGTTTTCAGCTTTAGATGATATAGATGATTATCTAGAATTACCAGAAATGGCTCAGCACGAACTTTGGACTGGGCCACATTCCTAAGGGCCCAGCATCCACTTTGGGCTGGACTGCATTCTTTTAAATTGGTTCTTTAGCTACAATTAGTGTAGGTTTCTTCTACTTATTATAGAAACTGAATTTATTTTATTCATAGAAAGTATTATAGAATAGGTTATGCTACATTAGTGAATTATGTAGTTCAAGCATGATCAAACATGATACTTTGAGGTTTTATAAGAATACAGTTAACTTTAGAAATTTCATTGTTCCCACTTTTTATAATTGCGGTTTTGGCTTTAGTACAATTACAGTTTGTATTTGGGTTTTATTTTAGAAGCTTTATTGTTGATGATCAGCTTTATATATTAGGATTAGGAATTAGAAAATTTTATAGAAATTAAGATAGATACATAATATTTTAGAATAGCCATTTTGTTAAGAGATTATAATCAATTGTTCTTGGAAATGGCCCAGCGTAATCTTTGGACTGGACCACATTCTTTAGGAACTGATTTGAGCTACAATTAAGAGTCTTTTATAGCACAGGTAAAATTAGCACAGAATAGAAAGGTATTAGGATTTAAGTCAGTCATTAGGTGTTGGGTATGCATAAGTTTTAGAAGTTATTGATTATTAGAATATTATGATGTTAGAATTGTTGTCTTGTTTGTGAGGAACATTAACCAAGCATAAAGAACAGTGAAATAATATTGGGATTGCCCTTTCTCATGCTTGAGGAAACACCTGGTGGGTGGGGAGACACCCCCTCATCCACCTGGCTTTGTGTTCATGTGAAAATCTTGTGATCTTGCCTGTGAAACTTTAGGATAAAAAGCTTACAGTTTGCCCCATTAAAGCGGCTTCTGTACTAGACAGAGTCCAGTCTCTTTCTTTCTCCCCCCTTCTCTTTCTTTCTCTTTATTTCTCCAGAATAATCGCCGACATTGCCACACCTCCCAGGGACCCCCTAAATCTCTCTGCAGGGACTGGCCCCCCGCAGTCTTATATAGAAGTCTCATCCATTTTGAGTTGATTTTTGTGTGTAAGGTAAGATAAAGGTCCTATATCAGTCTTTTGTATGTGGAAATCCAGTTTTCCAAGCACCATTTATTGCAAAGACTATTTTGTCCCATTGTATCTTCTTGGTGCCCTTGTCAAAAATTTGTTGACAATGTATGCCTGGATTTATTTCTAGACTCACTGTCAATTTTTATGTATCCTCTCCCTGCCACCCCCCACTTTTTTGTTATGCAAAAAAAAAATTTTTTTTTTTGAGTTGGAATCTCACTCTGTTACCCAGACTGGAGTGCAGTGGCTGCTCCCGGCCACTACAGCCTCAACCTGCTGGGCTCCAGCGATCCTTCCACTTCAGCCTTCCAAGTAGCTGGAACTATAGGCACGCACTACCATGCCCGGCTAATTTTTTTTGATTTATTGTAGAGATGAGGTCTCGCCAAGTTGCCCAAGTGAGTCTCGAACCCGCGGGCTCAGGCAATTCACTCACCTCAGCCTCCCAAAGGTGTGGGACTACATGCTGAGCCACCGAGCCGGGCTTGTAAAAAAATTTATTTCCGTGCCTTCCATGACTTGGGAGAAGGTTACAGGGTGGTCAAAAAGCTGCCTAGTGGCTGGAGGAACAGACCCAGGCAGAACCACCAATACCAGGAGATTCAGAGGAGCCCCTCAAAACTGTCAGGCTCTGAAGACTCCTAGTTATACTTGAGGATTAGCCTTTGGAAGAAATAATTGTCTAGCCTGGCCCAGGGGTCAGCCAACCTGTGAAGGATAACAAGTTAGCTATATAATAAATATATGTCTTTTATTGTTAAATTAGCATATAAATGTACATTTAAAAATATCCATGATGAGAGTTTTTGTCTTATAATGGATGAATTTAACCCATCCATATTTATTGTGATTATAGAAATGGTTTGACTCATTTCTGATATCTTATTTTGTGTTTTATATTTATTATTACTTTCTCTCTCTTTTATAACTCTCTTTTACTCTTGTAATAGACATTTTTCATCTTTTTGACTATCCAGCATCTCCTGAACACCGCTCCTAATTTCCGAAGTTTGGAGAAACTTTTTTTTTTTTTGAGTTGGAGTCTCACTCTGTCTCCCAGACTGGAGTGCAGTGGCTGCTCCTGACCCCCACAGCCTCGACCTGCTGGGCTCCGGTGATCCTTCCACCTCAGCCTTCCAAGTAATTGGAACTACAAGCGCACACTACCACACCCAGTTAATTTTTGATTTATTGTAGAGATGAGGTCTCACCAAGTTGCCCAGGTGGGTCTCGAACCCGCAGGCTCAGGCAATCCACTCACCTCAACCTCCCAAAGGTGCAGGATTACGGGCTGAGCCACTGAGCCTGGCTGAAACTTCTTATTTTTGAATCCATGTCTTCCTAAGGCAGAAACCAGAAACTTATATCCTTAGTCCTCCTTGCATAACATTTGATGCAAGGGAGAGAGATCATAAGTAGACATCACAAAGAATCTATTCTGACCACAGTGATTGTAGACAGCTAGCTTCCATGGTTGCAATGGCAGTAGCATGAGGTATGGAGAGCTGATGTGTCTGTGACTAGTAGAAGTGGCAACAGATATAGCAGAGATTCCCCTGTGTAGGGTCCTGCAGTGTAAGTTGAGCACTGTTTGTGCCAGCTAGCCTCAGCCTGAATCTCTGGCCCTCCTGTGGATTTGGTGATTTACACGATGTCATTTATTTATTTTTAATTCAATTTATGTATTTACCCAACAGGTAATGCCTGTTGAACATGTTGATGAAAAAGATGTTAAACTCTGTAAAATATTTTAAGATGGTTTATTCTGGTCAAATATAACTGATCTTAGACCTGTGGCACTATCCTCAAGTGGTCCTGAGAACATATGCTTGCCATGATTACATGGTAGCTGATTATATACAATTTAGGAGGACAGAAATTTCAAGAATCCATAAATCAACACATGCAACATTTATATGGTTCAGTCCAGGGAGGTGGGACATTTCCAAGAGGGGGCCTGCAAGCTATAGATGGATTCAAATATTTTTCTGACTGATAACCAGTTAGCATAGTTATGTAAGGAAACTTAAAAGCAGGAAAGAAGATGGGCAGCTTGAGAAAGATAAGGGAGCAAATTTAATTTTTAATTTTTTAGAGTTGTGGGTACAAGTGAGGATTTACTATATAAATAAGTTGCATGCAGGTGAAGTTTGGGCTTCTAGCTGGCCATCTCTCCCCCTGATAGTAGACCAGGTACCCAGTGTATTACCACATGCTCCCGTCCCTTCCCTAGCAATATCCAGTGTCTGTTAATGCCACTCTTATGCTCATATGACCAGGGATCAGGGCCCACTTATGAGTGAGAACATGCAGTATTAAGTTCTTGGTTTTTGATATGGTTCACTTAGTATGATGGTCTCAAGCTGCATCCATGTTGCTGTGAAGGCCATGATTTTGTTCTTCTTTATGGCTGCATAATATCCCATCAAGTATATGTACCACATTTCCTTTATCAAACCCACTTTTGATGGGAATCTGGGTTGGTTCCATATTTTTGCTATGGAGCAGAGTTTTTTGATACGTAGATGAATTTTTAGGGGTAATGATTGTAAACTTCAAAAAGAGCAGATAATTGTTTTAAAAGACCAGAGTTTCCCCAAAACAGCTTTACAGGGTCATAAAATACTTTGATAGTTCCTTCTATATCTGCTAGAGTCAGGCTGGAGAGTAAATTACATTAAATGTTAGGAGTTTGGCAAGGCAAAGAAAAAAATTCAGTTTAGCCATCAGTACCCCACTGCTCGCCCCCATTGGTCAGAAATCATTCTGTGAAAGGATTTGTGGGCCAATAAACTGGAAGAGGTCTCAGGACATTAAGAAGGTGCTAGAATTTTCTACTTGAGATCTAAGGTATCATTTGAAAAAAAAAATCCAGGATAGATCTATAATAAAAGACATTTCTATGAAGTCAGAAGAAAACCAAAGGTTAATGTCTGGAATGGTCTATAGGGTAGCGTTTCTGGAGTCCCTGATGCATCCTCAGATTGCAGTGGCAATCTGACAGGTTCTCCTGGACTGTAGTTTGAACAAGTGAACTTTCTGTGAAGTTCTTTCATCAGAAAGCAGGCACAGAAGTTATCTAGTTGTCTAGCTCTGGTTTGCAGGGCTTTAAGAAAGGCACAGTTTTAATTTCTAGTGATTCCAACTCAGAAAGTCTGAAGAAAATGTGGAAACATCAGTCTTGGATCTTGTAGCTAGGAAAGACTTCAGGATGCAGTCCGAATTGTAGAAAACAATAAAAACTCAAAAATAATGAATAAAGAAATTTAATAGGAGTACTATAACTTCTTTTGAAACAATTTTCTCTTTCTAGACCTTCACTTTTACCAAAAATAAATCATAGTAGAATCAATTTATTAGCAAAAATAAGTTTTACATAGTTTGATTATTTCCATAAACTCCAGCAAGAAAATCATTTCTCACATAAACGCCTTTTAAATTGACTTTGCTAAAACTTTTTCTATAAGGAATCTTAGATTAGATCTTTTAAAGCCTCTGAGCCAGCAAAGGATTTGTCTGCAAATATCTGTATAAATTGGGTGAATGCGTTTTTTTGAGGTCCCAAATAGCTTGGAGTTTCTGAACCTGTTAGTGAGCAAACTTCTTGACCTATCACAGGTGAGGACCCCTGAAAAGGTACCAGGCCAGACTTTCCAAGGGACTTTTTATTGGCTCTTCATATATCTCAACCTCAATTCCTCAAAGCAGTCTGCTTCATACCTGAAAATGTCATTCCAGTCAAAGCCTTGATAAAATAACCAGTATTTCGAATGATGTCCATTACAAAAGAAAACAGATTCTTATTGAATTCATGAATATAAGTATATTGCCATAAATCAATATTCACAAATAGTTTTCAAATTTTAAATAGATCAGAAAAAGAAATACTCTTCAAGTGTTGCTCAAAAGAGCATTCTTTACTCAATTGTCAAAAGCTGCAAATAGATCAAACAGAAAAGGTTTTCTTGACTTTGAAAAACAAAACAAAAATAATCAGCAATGCTTTGAACAAAAAAGTCATAAAAAATTGTCTTCGTTAGTTCTGTCCATTAAATTAACTCTTATCCTGCTCTATATGGGACTGGCAATCTTCACAAGTAACAAGTTCTCTAATAAGAGTCCTGAAGATTTTTCTTCTAGTCCAATGGCACAGTCTCCAAAGTGTTAGAAATTGTCCCTGAAGGACTTCTGGGAAAGATGATGGAAAAGGTCACACTGTGAGAGTCTCCATAAAAGCAAGTGTCCATAAAGACTCTCTGCGTGACTGGGTGTGTGCTCGTGGGTGACTGAAAGTTCATCTGAGGGGAGACTCAGGTTCATGCACCCAGGGCTCTCCTCTGGAGGTGACCACAACCCCTCACCACGCTGAGATTGGAGACCTCAGTGTGCAGGATGGTCTGCCATTTTCAGGGCTCTCTTGAAAGGAGGCAGCAGAGAACAGCCAGCCCTCAGCACTGGCACCCGGCCCATGCCAACACCTGCAGCAGCAGACCTGGCACAAGAAGGCAGATAGTGGAAATCTGAAATAAAGCTCCAATGTTGGTGACAGGACACTGCCAGGTGCCATTGTTTCAGTCTCAGACTGGGCAGAGACTTGCATTGCCCCGTCTAGCTCCACCCAGCTTCCATCTTGGGACCCAGAGGCTATTACTTCATGGGACTTGGAGAGACAGATGCCCCTCCCCCATGCTGGAAGGGGCAGACACCTCAGATCTGAGTGGGAAACTTGACAGTAGCGGCAGCAAGTAGGGTGAGTCTGGATCTGATCCATCCTCCTCCAGTAGTAGTCCATGGGGCATCTGACACATGCTGAGATCAACCCTATCAGCCTGCATTGAGAGTGGAGGGGAGGGGCTGGGGACCAAAGCTGCTCTTGAAGGTGGAGGCCTGAAAGGAAGTTGGACTCATAGAAACAGCCAGACAGGAAGATTTTTTTTTTTTCAGTTTTAGCTTTTTTTCTTTTCTCTGTTTCTGTTTTTGTGCTTGCTTTGTTTCTATTATTTTAATTTTTTTTTTAGCTTTTATGTTTAGGCATGGGTATTTTTGAGGGAGAGTACACTAATGGGGGGGTTTGTTTGTTTGTATGATTGTATGCAGGTTTTTGTCTCTTTTGTTTTTCCTGTCTTTGTTTTGCCTCTCTGTTTATTCATTAGTTGGTATGCCTGTCTATTTTCCCTTTCTTTTTTCTCTCTCTCAACCTCCCTTTCATCTTCCTTTTTCCTTTTCCCATTCTTTTCCCTTTTCTTATCTCATTTTGCTTTCAGTAGGCAAACAGACACCCCCACTACATGGGCAGATTGTAAGGCAGAGGGAGTGGGTTTCAGAGGGCCTACACACCTGTCAGAGGCTATTAGGATCTGCAGATAGCTTCTGAATCACAGTTCCCCCCTCAATTAAATCTCAAAACTGCAAAAAGCACAGGTCTCCCACCCTGAGTCCAGCTTCAGAATTGAACAAAACCAGAAGATCTACATAAGAAAGAATAGGAGATTGAGCAAACAGAAATAAAAGCTATCCTATCGCTGAGCAACAGAATTAAAGAGAAGGCATAAAAGGGGGAGAAAAAACCTATATAACTGAAGAAAAACCAAAGGAAGAATATGAGTCTCACACAGACCCCTGGGAGGTCAGTCACTGAGAATACAGACCTTGGAACTCAAACAATGAAGAGCCACCAGATTGACTGGTCTCAAACTGAAAACCCAAATACTAATAAATACTATTTATTAATAGAATAAATACAAATGAGAAGAGACGAGAAGAAAGAATGAAGGAGTTGATAACTGAGGTAATAGTAATAAAGTCAATGTCTGCCTGGGGAAGAGGGGGCATTCCTTATCAATAAGGGTACCTGCACAATGAATATTTGTATACCTAACCCTGAATTGTACCCTACAATTTCAAAATAAAAGGGGGGGAAAAAGCAATAAAGAATACAGTGAATGAAATAAACAAAAACTGATAAGCATGGAAAGCAGAAAAAACCAAGCAGAAGAATCTCAGAGCTTGAGTACCAAGATATGGAACAAACATAAATTATTAAAAACATAAAAAAGAAGCTTAAAAACACAGAACAAAACCTCCAAGAGATGAGCAATTATTTCAAGAGGCTGAACCAAAGATTAATTGGAATCCCAGAGGCAAATAGAGTGAAAGAGACTACCCTAACAAACATTCCATGAAATTATCCAAGAAAACTCCCCTCATCTCATCAGTGACATGACCATTCAAACACAAGAGGTTCAGAGAACTCATGCAAGACAACAAATCAGAAGACCAACTCCCAGTCACATAGTAATTCACTGACACAAAGTAGATGTAAAAGAAAAAATCCTAAAGGCAGCAAGAGAGAAAGCCCCGACTACCTACTGGGGAAATCCAATTAGAATAACAGCAGACTTATCTACAGAAACACTTCAGGATAGGAGAGCTTAAAGCCCATTCTTCAAAGTTCTCAAAGATAAACAATTTCAACCAAGAATTACCTGCCCAGCTAAGCTAAGTTTAATCAGTGATGGAAAGCCTTCCCAGAGATTCAATTTCTAAGAGTTTACACTGTCTCTGGACCAGCTCAATAAGAAACACTTAAGAAAGTATTAAACACAGAAGAAAGAAAAAAAAGAATGAAAATGCCCTTCACAGGAATGCAGGAAAAAGATTGAAAACACACATGAATCAACCCCAAAATCAAAAGAAAAACAAATAGCAGCAACAACAACAAACTCTTTAAGAACCTCATGACAGGGATAAACTCTCACATGTCAATAATTAGTCTGAACGTAGACAGACTAAATGCACCACTGAAAAGACATAGAATGGAAAATTGAATGAAATATCATGAGGCAACAATATATTGTCTTCAAGAGACTCATCTCACCAGAAAGGACACTCACAGACTCAAAGTAAGAGGATGGGAAACAAAATTTCAGGCAAACGGAACATAAAAAAAAACAATAGTCTCAATCTTAATGTCAGACGAAATACCCTTTAAGCTATAAAAATTAAAAAGGATGCAGAAGGTCATTACATAATGATAAAAGGTTCAATCCTTCAATAAGAGATAGCCATCCTAAACATATGCACCCATCATAGGAGCATCAACTTTCATAAAGCAGCTTCTAGGTAAACTAATAAAAGACCTTGACTCTAACACTATCATAGCTGGGGACTTAAACACCCCAATAACAACCCTAGACAGATCATCAAGACAAAAAGTCAACAAGGAGATCCAGAACCTCAATGAGAGGCTTGACCAAATGGACTTAATTGATACAGAACACTCCACCCAACAACCATATAATATACATTCTATTCATCACCACATGGAATGTACTCTAAGATTGACCACATCCTTGGCCATAAATCAAGCATAAACAAATTCCATAAGACTGAAATTCTGCCATGCATCTACTCAGACCACAGTGGAATAAAAATAAATATCAGCACCAAAAAAGTACCCCCAAAACCCACAAAGACATGGACACTAAACATCATGATGATGAACAACTCCTGGGTCACCATGGAAATCATAACAGAAATTAAAAGAGTCCTGGAGACAAATGAAAAAGAACCATTTTACCAAAATCTCTGGGATGCCATGAAAGCAGTACTAAGAGAAGAATTCATATCTCTATGAACACACATGAAGAAAATGGAATGATCACAAGTAAACAGCCTAACAAATCACCTAAGGAAGCTGGAAAAGCAAGACCACCAAAATCCTAACTTCAGCAGAAGATTCCAGGTCACCAAAATAAAAGCCTAAATTCAGGACATATAAGACAACAACACCAAAAAAAAAAAAACCCAATGAAACCAAAAACTGATTTTTTGAAAGGATAGATAAGATTGATGAACCCCTAGCTAGACCAAGAAAAAGAGAGAAAAAGTCAAAATAATGGAAAATAATCAGAAATGCAAAAGATCAAGTCACAACTGACCCCGAAGAAATACAAAAGATTACCAGGGATTTTTATGTGCATCTGCATGGAAACAAACTCAAAAACCTAAATGAAATGAAAGACTTTCTGACATTATACAACCTCCCTAGATTGAAACAAGAAGAAATCGAGACCCTAAATAGACCAATAACAACTCAGGAAATTGACTATGTCACAAAACTATCCACAAAAAATAAGCCGTGGACCAGATGACTTTCCAGCAGAATTCTACAAAACATACAAGGAGGAGCTGACACCAATCCTGTTGAAAGCATTCCAGGCAATCAGGAAAGATGGAACTCTCCCAAAATCATTTTATGAAGCTAACATCACATTGATACCCAAACTCAGTAAAGATCCAACAAAGAAAGAGAACTACAGGTCAATATGAACATAGATGCTAAAATTCTCAACAAGATTCTAGCAGGCTGGGCTCAGTGGCTCAGCCTGTGATTCCAGCACTTTGGGAGGTTGATGCAAATGGATTGCCTGAGCCTGAGGGTTAAAGACCAGCCCAGGAAACTTGGCAAGACCTTATCTCTACAATAAATCAAAAATTAGCCGGGTGTAGTAGCATGCACCTGTAGTTCTGGCTACTTGGAAAGCTGAGGTGGAAGGATCACTGGAGCCCAGTGGGTCAATGTTGTGGTGGCTGTGAGTATGCTACTGTACTCCAGCTTGGGTGATGGAGTGAGACCCCAACTGGAAAAAAAAAAAAAAAGATTCTAGCAAACGGGATCCAACAATACATCTCAAAAACCATCCAAACGACCAAGTAGTCTTCATTCCTGGGATGCAGGGCTGGTTCAACATCTGCAAGACCATAAGCATAATTAAATACATCAACAGACGTAAAGACAAAAGTCACATGATTATATCATTAGATATGGAAAAAATATTTGTCAACTGTATGTCTGACAAAGGCCTAAGATCTAGAATCTACAAGGAACTCAAATGTGCCAAAAAGAAAAAAACAAACAGCCCTATTACAAAATGGGCAAAAGATACGAATAGACACTTTTCAAAAGAAGACATATGAGCAGCCAACAGATACATGAAAAAATGCTCAGTCTCACTAATCATCAAAGAAATGCGAATTAAAACCACACTGAGATACCACCTATTTCCAGTCAGGATGGCCATCATCAATAACTCAAAAAACAACAGATTCTGGGAAAGATGTGGGGAAAAGGGAACACTCCTACACCATTGGTGGGAGTGTAAACTAGTACAACCTCTGTGGAAAAGTTTGGTGATTCCTAAAAGGTCTAAAAATCATCCTTCCATATGACCCCGCAATTCCTCTACTGGGAATATACCCGGATGAATGCAAATCACTCTATGAAAAAGATGCCTGCACATGCATGTTTATTGCAATATTGTTCACAATAGCGAAAACATGGAACTAACCATGTTGCCCATCAAAAGAGGACTCGATTTTTAAAAATGTGGTATATATACATGATGGAATATTACACAGCTATAAAGGACAAAATTATGAACTTTACAGCAACTTGGATGGACTTAGAGTCTATAATACTGAGTGATCTATCACAGAAACAAAGTACTGAGTATTACATGTTCTCATTCATAAGTGGACCTTGAATAATTTTTGTAATACTATAAGAAAAGGATTGTCAGTAGTGGGAAATCGCCTCAGTGGGGGGGCGAGGTTGGCAGTAGTGCAATTCTGCTGGGGGGTGGGGCACATCTTAACAACAAGAGTGCCTGCATGATGAACATTTGTATACTTAACCCTGAATTGTACGCCACATCTTTAAAATAAAAAAAATTTTTTTTAATTGGCACTGAAGAGCACCTGTCAGAGTCCTTTAGATTATTATAAACCACTTTTGAGAGATTAAAGCAAACAATGGTTGATGACAAAGGTTCTTAAGTGTATTCAAAGATGCAATTGACAAGGAAATTTGATTATTTTGTGGTGTAAGACAACACAAAAATTATTATTACTGATAACATGTACATGAGACATATCAGGAATGTCATTTAATTTGGGAACACACATATATAACACATATCGATATAGCCCAAAGATTGAACATGCTATCATATTTGACAGTGCTTCCTATGTGATTTCAACATATCAAATCAGTCAAATATGTCTCTCTTAGACCTTAGAGAAGCCTAATAGCTAAAAGTTACTGAGGCCAAATAGACTGAATTCAAAACTTGAAATTTTGATTTTGGAATGTTTGTCAATTATCAAAGGTTTAAGATACTTGATATTAGAAAATAGGATCACAGCTCACTGTAAAGTCATTCATTTAGCCAAAATGATAATTTAAATATTGTAAAAGCAAAAACTTTTACTTTCTGATATAGGAGGCTCATTTTTTAAACAGTAGGAACTAAGAAAGACAGCATGAGGCCAACTGAATCCGTCTTCCTTCCTATTTTTTTTTGTAGTTTATTCCCAAGGTGACTAATAAATTTTACTTCTTTCTACTTCCTTACTTGGCTGCAATCTTGGACTATTCCCAAGGCCCTGGCCCCAACTTCGGCCCACCTTGCTTCAGCAGTCTGATTTTTTTAGTCTGATTTTTTTTTTCTAATGAGTAATTCATAATCTTGTCTCTCTGGCACCTTTTCTCTCTTTTATTTTATTTTATTTTATTTTTGAGTTGGAGTCTCACTCTGTCGCCCAGACTGGAGTGCAGTGGCCGCTCCCGGTCACCGCAGCCTCGACCTGCTGGGCTCCGGCGATCCTTCTGCCTCAGCCTTCCAAGTAGCCGGAATTACAGGCGTGTGCTACCACGCCCGGCTGATTTTTTTTTTTGATTTATTGTAGAGATGGGGTCTCACTGCCCAGGTGGGTCTCGAACCTGCGGGCTCAGGAATCCACTCACCTCAGCCTCCCTAAGGCGTGGGATTACAGGCTGAGCCACCGAGCCTGGCTCTTTTATATTTAATCTTAAAAATGTTAGGGCTTGAATCTCAACCATACATTTTTTTTGTTTTTGAGTTGGAGTCTCACTCTGTTGCCCAGACTGGAGTGCAGTGGCTGCTCCCGGCCACCACAGCCTCGACTTGCTGGACTCTGGCAATCCTTCCGCCTCAGCCTTCCAAGTAGCCGGAAGTACAGGCATGCGCTACCACGATTGGCTGATTTTTTGATTATTGTAGAGATGGGGTCTCACTGCCCAGGTGGGTCTCGAACCTGCGGGCTCAGGAATCCACTCACCTCAGCCTCCCTAAGGCGTGGGATTACAGGCTGAGCCACCGAGCCTGGCTCTTTTATATTTAATCTTAAAAATGTTAGGGCTTGAATCTCAACCATACATTTTTTTTGTTTTTGAGTTGGAGTCTCACTCTGTTGCCCAGACTGGAGTGCAGTGGCTGCTCCCGGCCACCACAGCCTCGACTTGCTGGACTCTGGCAATCCTTCCGCCTCAGCCTTCCAAGTAGCCGGAAGTACAGGCATGCGCTACCACGATTGGCTGATTTTTTGATTATTGTAGAGATGGGGTCTCACTGCCCAGGTGGGTCTCGAACCTGCGGGCTCAGGAATCCACTCACCTCAGCCTCCCTAAGGCGTGGGATTACAGGCTGAGCCACCGAGCCTGGCTCTTTTATATTTAATCTTAAAAATGTTAGGGCTTGAATCTCAACCATACATTTTTTTTGTTTTTGAGTTGGAGTCTCACTCTGTTGCCCAGACTGGAGTGCAGTGGCTGCTCCCGGCCACCACAGCCTCGACTTGCTGGACTCTGGCAATCCTTCCGCCTCAGCCTTCCAAGTAGCCGGAAGTACAGGCATGCGCTACCACGATTGGCTGATTTTTTGATTATTGTAGAGATGGGGTCTCACTGCCCAGGTGGGTCTCGAACCTGCGGGCTCAGGAATCCACTCACCTCAGCCTCCCTAAGGCGTGGGATTACAGGCTGAGCCACCGAGCCTGGCTCTTTTATATTTAATCTTAAAAATGTTAGGGCTTGAATCTCAACCATACATTTTTTTTGTTTTTGAGTTGGAGTCTCACTCTGTTGCCCAGACTGGAGTGCAGTGGCTGCTCCCGGCCACCACAGCCTCGACTTGCTGGACTCTGGCAATCCTTCCGCCTCAGCCTTCCAAGTAGCCGGAAGTACAGGCATGCGCTACCACGATTGGCTGATTTTTTGATTATTGTAGAGATGGGGTCTCACTGCCCAGGTGGGTCTCGAACCTGCGGGCTCAGGAATCCACTCACCTCAGCCTCCCTAAGGCGTGGGATTACAGGCTGAGCCACCGAGCCTGGCTCTTTTATTTTTTTATCCTTGATGTTCTGAAGTTTTGCTCTATGTTTTGCTCTGTGTGTATGTGATGTGTGTGCTAGTGCGTGTGTGCACATGTACACACATGATTCTTTACAATTTCTGTTCAGCCCTATGTGTTAAATTGTTCATCTCAGTAATTACAGGATTCACATGGATTCTTGTCTCAGTTCCTTCTCATTTCTCTGAGGTGTACATATTTTAAAGTCCTTTCCAGATGTTCTACCATTGGAATTCTCTTGGAACTGCCATTGATTGTACTGTCTTAAAACTTCCTCAGTGTGTCTTAATTTCTGCTTCTGCACTTCTCTGTGAGATACTTCTTCCTGTGTGTTCTGAATTGTAAACTGCTCCCTGCAGGCAGCCCCTGGAGACATCTCTGCAGCCAGAATCGGCCCTGGCCTCCATCTACAAGTGGCTGCAGCCTCTGTTGCCATTCCTGTTTTCATATGTACTTTCTTTTATTTTTTAAAGAAAAGCGTTATCATTTTAAGTTCAAGGAAGAATGCCTCTTTTGACTCCAGTCTCAGCTACAGATTTATTACTTTGTTTTGTTTTAATATATATATATATATATACATATATTTTTTTTTTTTTTTTTTTTTTTAACCATGTCTAAGGATGTCATGTAGATGGAAGAGATTTTAGCACGTGGCCACACTGGTTTCTTGACAGTACGATGTTTTCGTCTGTCTACTCCATGAAATAGTAAGACTACTTCTGGGGCCAGGTGCTCAATTTGGCTTCAGACTGGAGTGGAGGTGGCAGGGGAAGAGCAGTGTCTGGGCCTGAGTCTGGGTCCTCTGTCTCAGGCTGGCCATACGGCAAGGGTCTTCTCTCATGTCTACTCAGTCCTCCACAGTGGTGTCTGTTGAAGTGGGCCCTGGATCCCTGATACAAGCACCACATATCTCAGCATCCACTTGTCAGGGCCCAGGGAACCCAGCTGGGTGTGTCCTGTCTGCTCCCCAGGGAATTCTCTGAGTCCTCTGCCTTTGACCCATCTGCCCAGTTAGCCCCTCAGCCATCTTTACTGCTCAGTGTGGTGGCCTGGGGAACCCTCTCAGCCGTGGGTCCTCAAACCTCCCCGGTTCTCAAAGGCCCATGGTTCTGTTTTTAGTGTGCATTAGAATCACCTGAAGGGCTTGTTAAACTAAATTTCTAAGCCCTGCACTCGAGAATTTCTGATTGTGTAGATCTAGAGTAAGTCTGAGAATGAGCTTTTTTTTTTTTTTTTGAGTTGGAGTCTCACTCTGTTGCCCAGACTGGAGTGCAGTGGCCACTCCCGGCCACCGCAGCCTCGACCTGTTGGGCTCCGGTGATCCTTCCGCCTCAGCCTTCCAAGTAGCTGGAACTACAGGCACGCGCTACCACGCCCGGCTAATTTTTTATTTATTGTAGAGTTGAGGTCTCGCCTGCCCAGGTGGGTCTCGAACCCGCGGGCTCAGGCAATCCACTCACCTCAGCCTCCCAAGGCGTGGGATTACAGGCTGAGCCACCGAGCCCGGCTGAGAATCAGCATTTCTAACAGGCACCAGGTGACGCCAGTGCTACTGGCTGAGGACCACAGCTTGCAAACCACTGCCTTAGACAGAGAAGCAGGGAGCTGCTCCTCTTGTTTCTCTCTCGCTTTATTGCTTCGAAATATCAAAATCGAAACTTGACTTTTTCTTCTCTGGTTTTGCTGGCTTAAGGGCAATACGACTAATAGTGGGAGCTGAAGTACTGGGAGAAGTGTGGGATTGCCAGGGGGAAAAGTCACACGGATAATCATAATGCCATCTGTCAACTTAGCTGGTATTTAAGGTGATGGTCCTTTTTACTCTGGAAAGATACATGCACATATAATTTTAGGAAGACCACTTATCTGTAGTTACTTCCTTCCCTACCTAGACTAACAGTTTAGAGTGGAATGGGGTCTAGGACAGCTCCCAAAGACACACTTCAGAGTCGGAAGGCCCCTAGGAAGTGAAATATTGAAGAACTTTGGATGCCTCAACTGGCTTCACAGGTCGCAGATGGTGGAAACATGTCCATCTGGATCGTTCGCACAAGTTATTTAAGCAGCCACACCCAGGACTAACCACCCCCCAGGTGACCCTGGGCTCCATCACCTTCTCACGCACGAAGTACAAAATCAAAGAAATAATTCGCACTTTAGAGGTGCCCTGACATACTTCTGTGTATGTGATTTACTAGCTTGGTATTTTAAATATGTTAAATCTTAGACGAGTTAAAATGTAAAACTCCACTAAGGTGTAGGAGGAAGGCACAGCATATAGTAAATGGAAGAAGTTAGTGGTTCTCATAGCAACAGCGGAAAACATATGTGAGCTTCCCCCACAAACCTGGCCTCCTCAGCAGCACTGTCCCCATGAAGGGTACAATCTTTCTTCAAGTTGCACAATGCTGGCACTACCTCTCCCTCACCAACGTTCCCATGTACACACACACACACACACACACACACACACACACACACACACACACACACACACACACTGCTCACAAAGGCCTTTTTATTTCGTCCTTCTGCTGTGCTGTCTCCCCCAACCCCCTTTCATCCGGGCTCACTGCATCCGCTCTGGTCCCCACACTCCATTCTACACATGGCAGCAAGAATGTGATTGATGGATGGATTGCTTTTTGCAACACCCCCATGTCAGAGCATGCCAGCAGCTCTGAAACAGGTCAGAAGGGTTCCCCCTCACACATGAGAAGTGCAGGACAATGCCAGGCCTCCCAGAGGTGCCAGTTCTTACTGGTCAGATTGGCCAAGTGAAAATGTTTGATAACACAGTTGACAATTGTCAGGGGAAGCAGACACTCTTATCTGTGGCTCATAGCCTTGTAAATGAGGACGCCTCTATACCATCTCACGGCCATGGTAGTTTGGCAATATTTATTAAAGTTATACATTCACATACTTTTGGACCCATTTCTAGAAATATATCCTATAATACAAAATGTTATATGGTGATGACTGTCAATGCACCATTGTTTGTAATAGTAAATGACTGGACATAACCGAAATGTTCATCAGTAGGGGATGGGATAAATGTATAAGGTTATATTCATGGAAACACACATGCTATATTGTGAAAAACAAGGAATGAATCTTACATGTGCAAATATAGAATGTTCTTAAAATACACGGGCTGGACACAGTGGCTCATGTCCACAATTCCAGCTCTTTTGGAGGCTAAGGCAGGAAAATTGGTTGAACCCAGGAGTTCAAGACCAGCCTGGGACAGAGTAAGACCCTGTCTCTATAAAAAATAATTAGCCAGGTGTGGTGGCATGTGCCTGCAGTCCCAGTTACTTGAGAGCCTGAGTCTGGAGGACCGTTTGAACCAGGAGTTTGAGGTTATAGTGAGCTACGATTGTGCCACTGCATTCTAGCTTAGGCAACAGAGCAAGACACTGTCTCTAAAATAATAATAAGGTATATGATTATATGGAAAAACAAGCCGAATAATAGTAATGTGAACCAATATATATTTTCTTGTACATGTATAAAATCTTTCTGGAAGAGGACACTGGAAATATAACATCAAGTCAAGGTAAGGGAATTGGGTGTTTTGGGGGAGGAGACTTTCCCCATATCCTCTTTAGAACTTTAAACCATGTTTCTGTGTTCCCCACTCGAAAAATAACGACATACAAATTTATAAAATGCATCATGTTGACACCTATAGTGTGCCTGACATATAGTAGCCCCCAGTATTTGTTGAATGAATGAAATATGCCATCCCACTATGGAATATGCCTTTTATTAGTTATTTGTAGCTGCATAACAAATTACTCCAAAACTTGACAGCTTACAAGAATAAACATTTATTATCTCCAATTTCTGTGGATCAGGAATCTGCAAAGCTGGGGTAAAATGCCACCTAAGAGCAGGGGGCAGGTGAGCGCCTCACACCTCCCTGGGGCAGAAGCCATGGGAGAACCACAAAAGTGAGCCTGAGGAACACTAAGTGCCAGCAAGGAACGGCCAGAACCCTCACAGGACGCTGAGGGGAACGGACAGTAGTACCACCACTCTGGAAGACGGGCAGCAACTACTACAGTCAAACATACACCTATCCCGTGCCCCACCATTTCTGCTTCTCGGCATACACCCATCCAAATGGGTGCATATGCTCACCAAAGGCCACGTACCAGAATGCACCTGGCAGCACGAACCCTAAGAGGCAACACTGGAGACCACCCAGGAGCCCATCAGCTGGTTGCCCTCGGCTTATGGTCTCTTTATAAGCCAGGGCTGCCATTACTTGAAGCCTCAACTGGGGCTGGAGAATCTACTTGCATGCTCATGCAGGTGGTGTTAGCAGGTCTCATAAAATCCATTTCCAAACTCACTCACATGGTTGCTGTCAGACCTGGGTTCCTCACCATGTGGGCCATCCCACAGGCTACCTGAGTGTCCTCACAAAGTGGCAGCTGGTGAACTGAGAGACAACAAGAGAAATGGAAACCATAGTCTTTTTTTGTAAGCTAATCTCAGAGTTGACATCCCATCGCTTCTACCATATTCTGTTTATTAGAAGTGAGTATGAGAGTCCAGTCCATACTCAAGGGGGGGGGGGGGAATGACACAAGGGCACAAATCTCAGGAGGCAGGGGTCATGAGGCCATCTCAGAGGCCACCTGCTACATGCTCCAGTGGCTTTACTTGTTCTTCACTAGGATAGCATCTTTGACAAGGCCTGTCCTGCCACCTACCTGTCCAGCTTCCTCTACACAAGCCTTTCTTAGATTCCTCAAAAGTGCTATACTCCTGACAGCTCAAGCCCTTTGCATGTGCTATTCCACTGCCTGGAATGCCAACTCAAACGTAAGGGAAGAGCAACCCACTCTCCATTATGAGCTTTCATAGCATTGCATACCCATCCTTCCTTGTGTTTACCTCATTTTTAATTTTCCCTTGTTTGGAAGATTGTTGGATTGATACCCATCTCTCTCAGAAAGCTCCAAGAGGGCAGTGAGCATGGATTTTGCTTCAGGGGTATCCGCTGTGCCCAGCATGAATTACATGGTAACTACTCAGGCACACATTAGGTGAATGAATTAATTCTCTTCCTTGAATCAGTCATGGTTCCAGTAGGGAAGAGATGGTACCTTCAGATGGGATAAATGAGGAGAGTTCAGCAAAAAGATTATTTACAAAGGTGGGGCAGAGTTAAGTGAAATTAACAGTGCAGCACTCTGGGGCTAGCAACACCAGCGAGCCATTAGCACCCCCAGGCCTAGAGGAGGAAGTTGAAGAAGCAATTACTGAAACCTGTGAGGCCTGCAGTTGTGGGAGAGGACTGTGTGCAGGAGCTGCAGTCTTTGGGAAGTGAACATGGCCAATTCACAACACTAGGGAGGGAAGAGAGCTGCAGGAAAATCCACCAGCATCACTCCCTCCACTATTCTTCCAGTGCCTCCCCTTGGGAAAGCCCAGGTGGAAGCCAGAGGACCACGGGGCCCATAGATACAGTTCATGGAATTAGTTTCCCAGATGCAGAGCAGGGGGAAGGGAGTAGAGAGTAGGTCTGGAGGGCAAGCAAGACTCCCTCTTCTGCAGCCCAACATGTTACCCTCTGGCCCTTTGTCTGGATGAAGAAGTCTCATCAGACACCATATTACTGCATAATCATGTCAGCGAGTCACAATCTCACTTGGAACCTAAAATATTAACCATTTCTTTTTCATATGAGGAAGTGTGGAAAAGAAACAGCTCATTACCACAAAGCATACCTGGTGCCAGGGACCACGCTGTGCTGCTCCCATTTGGACATACACCCGGGATATTTCTAAACCACATCTGAAACAGAAGCTGCCATTGGCATCACTACCAGATCAAGTTATGACACTCCATTGTTATTTTCCAAGATTCATATGCCGTCCCCACAGGACAAAGAGGCAACTCAAACGGGGCTATAACAGGCATCCCACCCTGTGCTATTCCAGGCTCTCATGGTGACAACGGTCTCTGAAGCTTCTGGTTTGCTATCCCAGAAGGGAAGACCAGTTCCTTAGCCCTTCCTATTATAATGGCCCTCATCCCAAGGGTCAGGGCAACCAATATGGGGACCCTGAGGAACCACACATGTCTATTCCAATGATACACTCCTGAACTGGGGCATAATCATAGAATAGGTCTACAGACCTGCTGGGCCCGCTGGGAGTCAGATTTGAGGCACAACTCCATTTATCACCTGACCGTCATAAGCCCTCACTTTGACTAATAGAGCACAGTGGTATTCTTCTTTCCTAAGAATTTCCTAAAAATTTTCTAAGATTTAATGTCATTTTAGGGTCAATGTCCAGGAATCCCCCCAAAATCTTGGCATTTCCTTTTTCCAGTGCACACATGACCCTATTACATGGCCAAAGGTCCCCATGGGCAGGATTTGGAGGAAGATGTCCAGCATCTATTTGTGGCAAGGTCACAGGGTCCTTCCTCGGGACATTCAGCCTCCCCTGGATCTGCAAGCTGGTTTCAGCCTGGAAGTTTGGCTGCTATTCACTTCATTCCTTGAGGCCCACTAGCCATTGCCAAAGGCCATGTAGGTCAAAGCTTTTAGTTACCACTATCTGATGGCCTATTACAACAAGCATACCCACCATTTCCAGTGGTTAAACACTGCTACCGGTTTCTGTCATTGTGGAATCCCACCATTACCAACAAAACCAAGGGGACCATCTCAATAGTGCCATTGCCCACCATCAGACCCGGGTCACAGAGGACAGCAACCACAGGGTATTTAAGTAAGAGGCTAGTGCCATAAATCACTCTACTAAAAAGACACCTGCACTGACAAATCACTCACAAGTTTAACACAGCACTATTCACAATAACAAAAACATGGAACTAACTTAGGTGCCCATCAACAGTGGACTGGATAAAGAAAATATGGTACATATACAGCATGGACTACTATGTAGTCACAAAAAAGAACAAGGCCGGGCTTGGTGGCGCAGCCTCTAACCCCGTACTTTGGGAGGCTGAGGTGAGTGGATTGCCTGAGCCCGCGGGTTCGAGACCCACCTGGGCAACTTGGCGAGACCTCCTGTCTACAAT
>NW_007254650.1:0-13669 GCF_000164805.1 Carlito syrichta | reverse complement strand
CTGGGCAGGCGAGACCTCATCTCTACAATAAATAAAAAAATTAGCCAGGTGTGGTAGCGCACGCCTGTAGTTCCAGCTACTTGGAAGGCAGAAGCGGAAGGATCGCTGGAGCCCAGCAGGTCAAGGCTGCGGTGGCCGGGAGCGGCCACTGCACTCCAGTCTGGGTAACAGAGTGAGACTCCAACTTAAAAAAAAAAAAAGAACAAAATCATGTCCTTTGCAGCTATATGGATGCAGCTGGAGATCATCATCCTGAGCGAACTATCACAGTAACAGAAAACTGAAAACCACATGCTCTCCCTAATAAACAGGAGCTAGACACTGAATACACATGGACACAAGGATGGGAGCAACAGACACTGGGGATTCCTAAAGCAGGGAAGAAGTAGGGGGAGGGGTTGAAAAACTACCCACTGGGAACCATGGCCACGGGTGACACGTAAACCTCACCATCACACAGTACACCTGTGTAACAAATCTACACACATACCCCTTGAATCTAAAAACACAAAAAATAAATAAAAAGCTAGTCTTCTTAGACATGGGAGAGCAGGCAGTTTCCACTGGCAGAGAAAAAACTCAAGTTCAGATAGACTCAAGGTTCAAGATCCTCAACTCCATCTGAATCTGTTCAGATGAATGTGAGCAGACTCTAGAAGCAGGAAAAGCCAAGGAAACAGAGTCTCCCCTAGAGGTTCCAGAAGGAATATGGCTCTGCTGATACCTTGGTTTTAGTCCAGTGAGACCTCTGTCAGACTTTTAACCTACAGAACTGTCAAATAGTACCTTCATGTTTTTAGCCGTGAAGTTTGTGGTAATTTGTCACAGCAGCAACAGAACACCGATACACTCACCTAGAGTGTAGCCGGTTCCAGGGAAGCCTTGCTTCAACTGCTCTCCAGGGGCCATGTCTTCCTCCACCTGCCACACTCCAGGAAATGACACTTTGGGTACAAGTCCTGACAGCCCTTTTCGAGGAATAGCTCCGTTATTTCCCCCAATTACCTCAGAAGTTCAATGACTTTTGGGCATAAATGCCCAAGGATTAAGTGGGGGAAGATGCCAGCATTAACCTATGATTGTTATTATTTCATTACATACAAACAGTCATTGTCTCTGGGGAAAATCTTGCCAAGGGGCTTGGTGGGATGAGCTTAAGACCCCCATTGCAGTTGGTCCTTGACGCCACAAATTCTGTACATCTTCCTTCATGTTACAGGCTGAATTGCGTCCCGTTTTCCCAATTTTTAATGTTGAATCCTAACTCCCAGTATCTCAGAATGTGACCTTATTTGGAGATAGGGTATTTACAGAGGCGATCAACTTAAAACGAGGTTAAGGTGGGCTCTAATGAAATGACTGATCTCCTTATAAAAATGGAACATCTGAACACAGACAGACATGTTGTGTCATGTCAAAGGCTATGTCCATGCTCCCTCAGGCCAAAAGCTTCTGGTTGGTATAGGATCTGGGAAGAGCACTGATGGAAGCTTATGGTCACATGCCCATTGCTACACCTCCTTTGCCATAAAGAATATCCCTTGGTCCGAGGTAACATTATAGAATTCTGTGTTGGTAAATCTTTAATAGTGGCCCCAGCAGAAGGTGCTAACCTATTCCTGGAATATATGACAACCCCAGTCATGATGAACTGTTGTAATTTTCCAGGCAGAAGGCTTCTGATATAATTGATTTGCCACTGAGTGCTGAGATCTAAATGTTTGTGTCCTCAGGAAATTCATAGTTGAAACCTACACAGTCTGACAATTAAGTTTATGGACTCATCCTAGAAAAAATGCCGCCTGGCTGGGTGGCTCAGCCTGTAATCCCGCGCCTTTGGGAGGCTGAGGTGAGTGGATTGCCTGAGCCCGTGGGTTCGAGACCCACCTGGGCAGCAAGACCTCATCTCTACAATAAATAAAAAAATCAGCCAGGCGTGGTAGCGCATGCCTGTAATTCCGGCTACTTGGAAGGCTGAGGCGGAATGATCGCTGGAGCTCAGCAGGTCAAGGCTGCGGTGACCGGGAGTGGCCACTGCACTCCAGTCTGGGTGACAGAGTGAGACTCCAACTCAAAAAAAAAAAAAAGCCACATATCTCACTGCTGAATATCACTACAGAGTTTGAATTAGAGCAACGAACAAACATTAAATTTCTTGTTAAACTTGGCAAGAGTGGAAGTGAAATCAGAGACATGTTAGTCCAAGTTCATGGTGATAATGCCATGAAGAAAACGACAGTGTATAAATTGAATAAACGTTTTTCTGAGGGAAGAGAAAGTGTCACTGATGAAGAGAGGTCAGGATGACCAGAAATGAGCAGGACTGACAAAAACATTGAAGAAAAAATTCATCAAATGGTGCATCAAAATCATTGACTGAGAAGCACAGCAGACCAAATGAACACTGATAGGTGAACAGGAAAATCTTAACTGAAAACCTTGGCATGAGAAAGGTGCGTGCAAAAATGGTCCTGCAGGAGCTCTTGCATCATGACAAAGCACCAGCTCGCACAGCACTGTCTGTGAGGGAGTTTTGAGCCAGGAAACAACTAACTGTATTGGAATGCCCTTCTTATTCACCTGATCTGGCCCCCAATGACTTTTTTTCGCTACTTGAAGGTAAAGGAAATATTGAAAGGCAGATATTTTGATGTCATTCAGGACATCAAGTGTAATATAATGACAGCTCTGATGGCCATTCCAGAAAGAGAGTTCCCAAATTGCTTGGACGGATGGACTAGGTGCTGACATCAGTGCATAGCTTCCCAAGGGGAGTACTCCAAAGATGACGATATTGATATTCAGCAGTGAGGTGTGGTCCATGGTTTCTAGCATGAGTTCGCGAACTTAATTGTCAGAACTTGTAATCACCAAGGCGATGATATTAGGACTTGAGGACTTCAGGAGATGATTAGGGCATGAGGACAGAGCCCTTATGAATGGGAGTAGTGCCTTAAAAGGTACCTCGAAAAGCTGCTTTGTCCTTCACCACGTGAGGATGCAGTGAGAAGACACCGAATCAGGAAACAGGCCCTCACCAGACACCGAATCGGCCCATGTGATGGTGGACTTCTAGCTTCCAGAACTGTGAGAAGTTAATTTTTGTTGTTTATAAGCCACCCAGCTCATGGTATTTTGTCATAGGAGCCCGAATGGACTAAGACATGCTGGTTGGTGTCTTTGAGGCGGGGCAACTGCCAAGGCGCAGTATGGTCCCTGTGGCCGACAGGTGGGATGTACTGCAGTGGCAGCAGCTACCTCAGCTGTGGGGAGAGGAAGGGCATGCTGTGGGGACGTGTGTATCCCTGCCAACCTGGCGACTCTTCGTGGTGCAGACCTTGGGCTGCGTGAGGATAGACCTTGTTCCATCCACCAGATGAGTCCTCCTGCCACCTGGGGGTTGCATGCTTCCTCTCTGGAGGGCACTAACGTGCAATCCCAAGATGCTCCCACATGGTGCTCACTCCTGCAGGTCTGTCCACACATGGCCACCTTGCTGGAATATGTCCGGTCTTGCTCCTTAGGCCTTGACCAAACAGCCAAGCCATTTGCTACTGTCCATAAAAATGTCTAACTTGGGGGCACTTCTCTCTCCTCTCCATTCAAAGAAGGTGACCAGGTGCTTTGCCTGAAGCTCGGCCCCACAGGAGGACTTCCTGTCTCCTCTGTCTCCCTGAGACCCCTGAGGTAGGCCCCACTTCTCCCCTCTCAGAGCCCTGACCCTGCACAGAGATTACTAAGGCTGTGAGCTAGCCATCTCTGAAGTCCTGCTTCTCCTAACATGACCTGTGCCAGAGTATTTCCTTGGGCTGCCGGACACGAAGGTGTGTTTGGATGTGGTCATGTGCCTTTGATTGGTCACTGACCAGCCTGAGCCTGTCCTTTCTCTCACTTTCTTCCTGCTGCCCATCATCAGAAATATAGCACCATCCAGGGCGTCCTCTCCAGCTGGCTTCCAGCTGAATTCACTGCAAGGGAGGATTCAGAACCTCAGAGGCTGCTGTCTTGCAGTCGGGGGAGTAAGTTGGGAGTCTTAGGGCTGGGTCTTCTCTGGTCATTTGTTTCCAGAGTCCCAGCCTCATGTAGGCTTCTGGGCCACTGCCGTACCATGTTCTCAGGCGGCCCTAGAAGCAGATCCGGGGATAAAGATTCCTGGGCGAAGACTCCCTAGGCAAGACAGGTAGTGGAAGATGCCGAGGAAGGGCACCATTCCGGGAGAATCCCCAGCCTCAGCACGGTCCCACAGGAAGCTCAAGAGGGTCAGTGACCCCTCCTGCACCCATTCCAAGACTGGGGGCAAAGGAGGTGTATGCTCCCAGGCCGTTCCAGCTCTCTGCTTGTGAGGGCAAAGCCGCTCTGGGGATGCGAGGGTAATTATTCAGGGAGAGTAGAGGCACGGGCCTGGAAGGAGGGCCAGTAGAGGGAGCCTGTGGCTGAACAGGCAGCACTGGCATCAGCTGTGACGTGCCACGCTGGTGCCCCAGTTCCAGAGAACTGGAAATTCGCATCGATTTCCTGGAGCTGCTGTGGAAAGGTCTGCAAGCTGGGGCACTTAGACAGCAGAAGTTTATTGTCTCACTATCCTGGAGGCTGGAAGTCCAGACGCAGGTGTCGGCAGGGTTGGTTCCTTCTGAGGCTGTGAGGAAGAGTTGGCTCCAGGCCTCTCTAGTTCTGTGTGTCTTCACTTCGGTTTTTCTTTGTGCGTGTCTGTGCTCAACTTTCTCCTTCCCGTAAGGACACCAGCTGTATTGGGTTAGGACCCACCCAATGACCTCAGCTTCACTCGGTCATCTGCAAAGATCTTATTTCCAAATAAGGTCATACTCATAGGTACTGGAGGTTAGGACTTTGGCATCTCTTGGGGGGATACAATTTAACCCACAACCAATGTTAAAATGTAAAACATTTCATCTTGAAATTGATGAACTATGGCCTGACCTGGGCTCTCCTGAGCTGAGTAGCAGTAAGCATGTATCTGTATAATTTGCTGACCAAGGCATCTATTAAATGCACAAAGTATTCCCAGGCATACTACAAATCTGTGGTTATATATGGGATGGAATAGCAGCACATCCTACATGGAAATGTGGTCCTGAGTGGCCTATGGCACCCATGGAATTTCCACCTCCAGGACCACATGCCAGCGCATCCAATCAGAAGGGCAGGGCCCCGGTCACTGAAACCAGCTTCAGACCTTTCAGAGAACCCCACGCTCCACTGAATGCCCCTTGCCAGAGGCAGTGAGCCCTCTGCTCTGCTGACAAGACTGCTTCTGTGACTTGAAGACCCCTGCCTGTAAGGTGAGTTCAGTTCTTCTCATGTCTTCCTTCTTGCTACCGCCCCATCTGTAAGGACAACTTCAGCCTAGCGTGCCTGGGAGGGCCAACTTCCAAGTTGTAGCTATGACGGAAAGGTGGTGATGGCCTTCACACTAAAGTAAATGAGGGCCTGGGCCTGAGCATTCCTGCTGTCTGCAAACCTCGTGGGTCTCCAGCCTGGAGTCAGATCCCCCCTCCTGGACACTTTCTGCCCAGGAAGGGGCTCGCCAGCTTGGGGGTTAGGTGACACCATGAGGTGCAGCTCTGCGTCTGGGTCTGGACCCCTCAACTGTCCTAGCCCCTTCCGCATCTCCTCCCCTGTCTGCCAATCTGTGCTGAAACCCCAGTATGTTCTGTGGATCAGCCCATCAAAGTGATGACAGGGCCTTGCTAGAGACAACATTTTTATCTAAACAGGTGGGGAAAATTCAAGCCACCGGCCAAGGCTGATAAGACAACTCTTTGGGCATAGGAAGGCCATGAAGTGCTTCTGAAATATTTTTCTTTGTCCATCCAATCAGCCAGCAAACCTTTACTGAGGACCTACTCATAGCTGGCACTATGCCATGAGCTGGGATGCATGGGGCGGAGGTCACAGTAGGTACAGCCCCTCTAAGTGGCGGGGGAGAGAGAGACAGAGAGAGACAGAGAGACAGAGACAGCACAGCAATTGCTGTTAATCACACAAGGGAATAAAGGATGGCATGCCGCCATTAAAGTCAAGAAGGCAAATAGGCTGGAATGAGCACCTGGCCCCCAGAGATCTGGTCCGGTGGGGTGGGCAGTCAGAGAAGGTTCTCCTGGAGGGTGGAGAGGCCCCGAAGGAAGAGCGCTCCGGGAGCCCTCCGCACTGTACAGGCTGTGAGCGATGGAAGCAGGGCCGGCCAGCCTCCCCTTCCCGCCCGCAGAGGCCGGCACAGTGGGGAGTGCAGCTGCAGGCCACGCTGAAACTCCAGGGCTGGGCTTTCTGCCGGGTGTGGCTTTGACAAGAGCTTCTCCAAGACAGCATCAAAGAAGTCACACCAGAGAGAAAGCAACTTGGCACAAAGGAACAGTGCCTCAAAGCCCTTTCTCTGGAAACTCGAAGGAAGCTTCCTGGGGTCACTGAGTTCTGTGAAAAGGGTTCCAGGAATGCTTCCAAGACAGACAGGCAGGTCCAGGGAAGTGAACCAGCCCCGTCGCTGATGCAGGGTGGAGGTGGGGAGGTGGAGGTTCCGGGGGAGGTAGGGGAAAGAATGAGGTGCAAGGCCGCCTTGAGGAGGAGCAGGAAGGTGGACTTGATGCTGAAAGCCTGCACACTTCCTCCAGGAGGCCCTCCCTGCAGGCCTTCTCTTCACCAGGGAACTGCCTCCCTGTCATCTGCACTGAATGCAGGCATCAGGGTTGTCCTTGTCACTCAGGTCTGGCTGGACAGAGGCCCCCTGAGCCCTCACTCAGCGAGCAGGCATCAATGACACCAGGGGAGGAGGAGCGAATGAGCCCAGACCAGCTCCTCCTTGTGCTGGGCAGCGTTTGCTCTCGGATTTGGGGTGATTCTCCTCAGGACTGGGGCCGGGAGATGGAGATGGGGAGGACCGAGCATGGGCGTGGCTGGTGCCATTCACAATTGCTGCTTCTCTGTGCAGGAGCAGCTCACAGGACCACAGGCAGGCTGGACAAGGACACTGCTTCTCCTGGGTTGGACCTCCTTCAGGGTCCCAGGCAGGGCCCGAAGGCTGGGTCTGCCTGGGTCCCTGTTGTCAAAAACCATGAAAATATAGCAACAGTTTGTCTTTGTTCTCAGTCATTCCCTACTGGTGATGAACTTTTATATATTTGTCAGATTTTTCTCCCTTGTAACTGAAATGGACATGCTGGAAGTTAGTACAGCGGCAATTCTCAGTCTCAGCACATCTTGACATGACCTCTTGGCTTGGACCAGCTAATTGCTTGCGTGGGCAGTGTCCTGGACATTGGAGAATGGTTAATAGCATCCCTGGGCTCTACCCACTAGATGCCAGTAGTATCACTTCCCTAAATTGTCACAAGCCAAAACGTCTCTGGACACTACCAAATCATTGCAAAACTGCCCCCTGTTGGTCTGGCCCAAGTTCTAATATGAGGCTAAGAAAGGAAGTCCTCTTATATATAATGTAAGCCAAGTACAAGCAGGGCCAAAGAAAAGGAGAGACAAATTCTGAGCCTTGGGTGAGGTCATTCAGTACAGCTCAGGATCCTGTCCCCGGGTGGAAGCCACATTGTGCAGCTGTTCTAGTCCCCTGTGCAGCTCCAAGCCATCAGGTCAATCCCTGCAACGTGGAGTGACAGTGCAGCCCAGCGCTACCCATTGTGAAGGTGCTCCTTACAGCACCCTCTGCACCGCTGGTCCCCTTGCCACTGTGACTCCATGTCTTCCACATGACAGCCAGTCCAGCCTCGGAAGGCAGAGCTCTAAAAAGCTCCCTGAGCTTCTACTTTCACAAGCTTTACGCACCCAGTTCTTTAAGTTCCTTCTTGGATGTGGATCTAAGGTTCCAGGGGGGCTGCTCAAGTTGGATGGCTTCCGGAAGTGAAATAGACCCTGTGACAAGAGATACTGTGACAATAGACCCTGTGACAATAGTACTTATGGTGCTAGCCACAGCAAAGAACCATGATCTTCATTGTATCACGATTTTTATGGTATCAGCATAAGGTTACAGGGGACAGGAACTCAACCCAAACCGGCTTACAGAACCGAAATGTCTAGAGGCAGGAAAATCAGGCATGGCTGGATCCAGAAGCTCAGTGATGTTGTCGCGGTTCACTGCCTACCCACCCCTCAGCCCTGCCTGCCTCTGCACTAGCCTCGCTCAGGCCCTGGGCAGGGGGGTCTGGGCTGGCGTTGCCCTCGCTGCTCACAGTCTCAGTGGAGAGCTCGCTGCCTTCCCAGTACTTCCAGCAAAGTCCCAGGATGGCCTAAGGGCCCTGAGTCACAAAACCACCCCTCAGCTAAGTCCAGAGTCAAGGAGATGGAGTCATGTAGTGGCCTGGCCCAACTCATTGCCCACCCCAAGTGGCACAAGAGAGGGGTGGGGGGGAGAGGCCACTTCTCCTAAGCCAGGGGACAGGACACGGGAGGGTGGACCAAGGGCGCTGCTTATTACTCTTTTCCTGTTGATTGCTGACGCCCTGCCTGCCTATCAGCAGAAAGCTGTACCATCCTGGTGGCAAATGCTCCTTGCTGTGGAGGTCCTGGTCCCTTCCAAATGCCCTGAAGCTGCAGGACAGTCTCTGTCAGACTTTGCATGCAGTAGCCCCTTGGCAGCCTTAGGGATGCATCCTGTCTGTCCTCCTAGCCCTGCTGGGTCCCTGATGTGTTGTGTCCCACAGGGGACTCTGTCCAGCTTATGGCTCTGCCCCTGGGGTGTGGCCACACCCAGCCGCCTGTCCCCAGACACATCCCTGTGGGGCTGACACCAGAGGAGCTTCTGGCATCACTTCTGGCTGTGTTCCTCTGGAACTCTCAGGCTGGGTCCTGGAGTCCTGCCTGGGTGTCCCTTTCTCTGGGGGATTGTGTGTTGCCAGCTTTCTGCCCTTCTGTGCCTCCTGGCTTTGGTCTGGGTCATCCTGACCTCCATGAAGCTTTCTTATGCTGTGTCTTAGAGAGCAGCAATTGGAGTCTTAGTCCTTCCTTCTACCTTGTGAAGACTGACCCACCTCTAACACCCTCTCCCTGACCAGACTTACATGACAAGTGGTGGCCTCATTCCTATGATTGTCTGTCCCACCCTCTCTCCCCCACCAAGATACCTGTGGTGCCAACATGCTCTGCATCCTTGTAACTAGACATGCCCAAGGGCCCATCTATATCATGTGATGCTATGGGAACTCTGCTGTCCCTACTATATGCTGTGTAGGCTCCAGGTGCTAGCTACATCCACGCCCAATGATCCCTACAACCTCCACTCTGTTGTCTATACTAGGGAGTCTCCAGAATACAGAAGGGCTGTGTTGCAGTGACTTCCCACCCCCACCTCTACTAAAATGCAGCTAGTGACTGCTTTCATGAAAAGAGCACGCCTCTGCTCTTCCCAGACATGCTGGTACCTGCACAGTGGGTCCCTCCTCCAAGGCTCTGCCGGCAGATAAGGGCTACGCTTCACACTCCTCCATGGACACTGTGCCCTGGTGCCTGGTTCTATGTGGCTCCCAAAGCCAGGATCTTGTTTACGTTGTTTATAATGGTCCATTTATTGCTATAGAGACTGGATTTTGTAGAATCTGTATCCTGAAATCAGCCAAGAAATCAATGGTATTTACTTTTCAGGAAGGCACTTGGTTCCATGATTGTCAAAGGTATTTCTGGGCTATGTCTTTTTGTGTCATCCAAAATAAAGTACTGGGGCTTGGAAAAACCTATTCGAGTGTGATCTGGTTAGTGATTTTTCTTACTGACTTAAATCCTACAGGCAAGATAATCAAAGGCTCCTGCAGTGTGGTTTAGCATTTCCTTCTCATACATTCTGGGCCCTGGGGGACTTTCTAGGTCAACTTCCTCATCTGACAGAGGAGGAAAATGTAACATGGAGACCCCCAGGTGATTTACCTGAAGTCCCACCCTGGCTGGTGCCTTAGCTGGGACCAGAATGCAGGACCCCTGGCTCCTGGGTCAGGGCACTTCTGACTCCATACGAGCAAAGGGAGAGGTCAGGGGAGGAGTCCAAGAGCCTGGTATTAAGAAGAGAGATGAGATCCAGCAAGACTTGTACCAAGCAGTCACCTTATGGGAGGGGAGTTATTCTGCTATCCCGACAGAGAGAGGACATGTGTCTATCAATCAAGCCCATTTATATACTCAGTCAAGGAATGAAAGAAAAACTAATATTCTATCATTTGGGAATTTTATAAGGGAACGTCCTCACCAGTCTATAAAACAAAGCATTTATCTTCTGTCCTATATAGAGAAAGTCCGTGTTATTTTTAAAAGATAAATTATGGTGCACGTGCTGAGGAACTGACAAGTTTCAGGCTTGGCTTTACAAGGTCTTGTGGGAAATCTGGTCTGTCCAGGAGCTCCGCTGGGCAGACTGTATTGGCACCAAGCCTGCAATTCAGGTATGCTGCCACTAAATGGCGGTAGGGAGCACAGTCATGTGGTCCAAACACGGTCACTACTTGTTTCTGGGTCAGAGGGTCTGTTTTTCTTTTTTCCCCTGAGGAAAGGGACTGGAGATTTCAGAGGTATGCTACCCTCCAAAGGGTTAAGAACGAGGGTTATGGATGATTACTAAAAAAAAAGAAAAAATGTTTTGGGGGATAGATAATATTACATACATATTACACACTCCAAAAATGAAAAGGAACAATCAATCCTGTCACCCTTGCCCCAGTCACTAGTTTCCTTCCCATGGGTGACATTTTTTAGTTTCCTGTGATCCTTCCAGAGAGGCTTTATGATTGCATATGAGCGTCTGTAACCTCACTCTTTTATCCTTTTTTTCTTCTTTTACTCACACGGTGGCACACTGCACACATCTCCTGCTCTTTGTTCTTTCACTTAACATATCTTCGAGAACTTTCCATGTTAACTCGTCATGTGTTTCCTCCTTCCTTTACAGCTGCATACTATTTCAGTGTTGGATGTGCCCTTGTGCATTTAACGGTCTCCTGTGCAGTCGATCACTACACAAATAGTAACACAATGGATACCTCTACTCATGGCTATTTTGCACACATGTGATATCCAAACAGAAAAATTCCTAGAAGTAAAATTCTTAGGTCAAAGGGTTTGTGCATTTGTAATTTTGATAGGAGTGATCTAATCTTCCTTCACAGAAGTTGCTCTGATGTATACTCTACGGACAGCAAGGGAGCCTGCTAGCTCCCACTTGCTCTCTGGGACATATGGTGTTACCGAACTCCTGGGTCTCTGTTAGGTGAACATAATGGCATTTCAGTGTGGTTTTAACTTGCATTTCCTTTCTTTTTTTTTAAGTTGGAGTCTCACTCTGTTACCCAGGCTGGAGTGCAGTGGCACACTCACGGCTACTCCAGCATCCACCTGCTGGGCTCTGGCAGTCCTACTGCCTCAGGCTTCCAAGTAGCCAGAACTACAGGCGCGTGTTACCACACCATGCCCGGCTAATTTTTTACTTATCGTAGAGATGAGAGCTCGCCAAGTTGCCCAGGCTGGTCTCGAACCTACAGGCTCAGGCAATTCACTCACCTCAACCTCCCAAAGTGCTGGGATTACAGGTTGAGTCACCGAGACTGGCCAATTTGCATTTCTTATTATAAATAAGGAAGGACATCTCTTAAGATGTTTAAAAGTCAACTGTATTTCCTTTCCTGTGAGCTGTCTGCTTCTTACCCATTGCCTGTTTATTTTTTTATTTTTATTTTTAGAGGCAGGGTCTCGTTTGTCTAGTCTGGAGTGCAGTGGCACGATTATAGCTCACTGCGGCCTCGAACTCCTGGGCTCAAGGGATCCTCCAGCTCAGTAGCTAGGATTACAGATGCATGCCATGATGGTGGCCTGGTGATGACTTTTTTTTTTAACTGAGTTGACTTATTTTTCTTATTTATTTCTCCATGCTATCTATGTATTAAGGAAATTAACTGTTTGTGACATGAGTTGGACATTTCGTTTCCCTGGTTTGTCGTCGACTTTGCTATGGTGATGATTGTGGTTTTTCTGAAGTAAAATTAGCAGTCTTTTATGTTATCAATTTTTGGTTTTGTGGCATACTTAGAAAGGCCTTTCCTACTACAAGGTTATCTAAACGTTCTCTGAATAGTGGTGGTTGGCTCAAGCTCACCCACCAGATTTAGGGTTCCTGAGTGAGGCTGGGGGTAGGCTTGTACCTTTCATTTTTATTCTTAAAATTTATTTTATTTTTAGAGACAGGGTCTTTCTCTGTCACCCAGGCTGGAGTGCAGTGGCCCGATCATAGCTCAACGCAGCCTCAAACTCTTGGGCTCAAGCGATCCTCTGACCTCAGTTTCCCAAGTAAACTGGGATTACAGGCACTCACCACCAAGCCCCAGCTAATTTTGAACCTTTTTTTTGTAGCAACAGGCTGTCACTATGTTGCCCAGGGTAGTCTGGAACTCCTGGCCTCAAGCGATCCTCCCACCTCGGCCTCTCAAAGTTCTGGGATTATAGCTGTGAGCCACCACATCCAGTCCTGTCCAAGCCTGTACCTCTGATCCTGTGGACATCAGCCACTGTGGCTCCCGTGTGCAGGGATGGATCTAATCCCCAGTGCCTGGTGCAGAGCTTGCCCACAGGAAGATCTCAAGGGAGGCTGTGGAAGGTAACAGCACGGTGACTTGCTGGCCCACACACATCCACAGACAAGTGGAGTGTGGGTCACCTTCAGACACAGGTATCTGGTTTCCTATGGGATCCCACCGCATTAGAGTAAGGCAAGAAGATGAATGCATCTGGAGCCCATACTTAACGTTTAGTGTTGTGAAATAACTTCCTCCCCATTGGTGCTGTCCCCTCATTGGCATTTGGAGAAAAGTTTGGGCCACAGAAGGCTCAATGAAGCTAAACTTTGTGTTGTCTGGGGGACCAGAATATCGAAGTAGGTGGAAAGTAAGCAAACAGTGAAGATGTGCTCACTTCAAGCAGGGGAGCGCACGGGTCAGGGTCAGGGTCCTGTGGGCGGCCTGCTTGGGGGCTCTGCCTCTGCCGCCTTATTTGGCATTGTGGCTACAAAACTGCCCTGCCAGGATCGGCCTCCAACTAGCGACCCTGGCCCTCTGGGTCAGAGTATTTGGGGCGTGAGGGGTGGGTCAGGGATAGAGGGAGGCAGGAAGATGCCTGCCAGTGCCTACTGGCCAGGTGAAGTCCCCCCGAGGTCTGCAGTAGTCCAGCTCAGGATTCAGCTTCCCCTAGCCCTTGCTCCTCAGGGACTCCACTGGGACTCTCGGGGCAGAAGGACAGGCTCTCCACGCCCCCAGAGCCCCTGGTCCTTCTGTGCCCTCCTCTTCAGAACTTCCCACACCACAGCTTCGCCCAATCCCGACAAAAGGAGAAAAGAAAACAGGACACCTCATCCGGATTTGGGGCGGGGGCACCCGAGCCCCAGCTCTGTCCAGACGCGACACAGGTGACCACATCTGCACGGGACTGAATGACGAGGCCAGAGGGTCAGAGGTGACACCGGCATCTCCAGCACGACCTTCCAGGGCTTCAAGGGGATAAGCGGCCGGGGGGTGGGGTGGGGGGACGGGGAGGGCGCAGATGACGGACTCTACTTGGGACTGACCGTCCGGGAGCGACTGCTCTCAGGGCCCGTGTCGAGGTGGAGTCCTCTCCACCCGGGACAGCGGGGAGGCAGGCCCGGAATGAGGCCCTTGGGCCCGGGCTGGAGCAGCCG
>NW_007254649.1:1800-2330 GCF_000164805.1 Carlito syrichta | reverse complement strand
ATATGCCTCCTATGTGCATCAAGACGTGCATCCATGGGTCTGCAGGAAATGTTCGCATGGCAGAGGACAATGAGGAGATCAGGAGAGGAAGGAGCCCTCTTCTTGCCCAAAGGTATCATACATGATGACAGGAACCTGGGCTGGCCGTGGCATTGCCAGACTTCCTTGAATGCTCTGTGCCTGATGGCGGCCCTCACTCGGGGCTGTCTGTTCCATGAGCTCACATGCATCTTTGCCAGGGAACATGAGTGTGGACGGTGGAGGCAGGGCTTCTGGGGCACGTTGCTGAAGGTGTGGGATGGGCCTGCCTGGTGGCCACCTTTGAAACCTCCCATGAATGACAGGCCAGAATGTACCTTTTCCTCTCCCATCCCTGAGGGTTTCTCCTCACACTGGATGGCAAGGATGGTGGTGGTGGTGGTTATTACTTGTAGTTGGAATCCCAAACTGTCACTCAGGAAAACACATGCGCACGTTCACTGCTTCTGCATACTCCACCTGACGGGCTCAGGCAGTACTCCTACCTAGGA
>NW_007254649.1:0-755 GCF_000164805.1 Carlito syrichta | reverse complement strand
CCCAGAAACCTTAATCCATGAAAATTTAATCAATGATTGCCTTTAAACCCTTTTCATATGATAATCTAAAATCCCATAACAAAGGAAAACCTAATCCGTGACTGGCATATTCTATAAACCTTTTTCATCCAAAGCTGATTGATTTATGCCAAGTTAAACAATTCTATAGAAGTTTAAGTATTTACCTTACAAACGAAAGTGGCCCATCCCAGAATGTTTGGAATGTGGCCCAGTCCAAAGTTCACAGTGGGCTACCTGCAAGTAACCCAGCCGCATTCTTTCAACAAAATGGCTGTCTTCTAAAACTATATTCTACTATTTGCACCTTCAATAAATCCTAAGATCATAACCCAGAAGTCTGTGACCAATACTAATGCTCTTAGATGTGACATGAATTTGAATTATAAGTTGTGTGAAAACCAAAACTGCAGTTTGTGGAAGAATGGGAGCAATGAGCTTCTAAAGTTCGCTTGTGTTCATCCCGGTCTCAGAGTTTTTATGTTTTGAGCTCACAGGAGCTTAATCTGGTTAGTGCTGAGTAAAAAGGAGGAGGAAATGGGGTCAATAGCTCCTGAAAGCATCCTAGTGGTCTCGGGGTCAATGGCCCTTCCTGATCCCTAACACTCAGTGGGCCTGTGTGGCTGGCTCCCAACAGGGGAGCACCTGGCAGAGAAGCATGTCTCTGCTGTTGTGCCCACCGCTCTGCGCAATTGTTCCCCTGGGTGGAGCCATTCGCCACCACCACCCTTGCCACC
>NW_007254648.1:2660-3371 GCF_000164805.1 Carlito syrichta | reverse complement strand
CCTGAGTTAGGGCAGCCATTGGGCACAGAGCGATCAAAGGTGATCTGGCAATGCCATGGCCTGCCTAGGTTTCTGTTGCCTGGTCTGCCACCTTAGGGTGGAGGAGGGCCCCTCCCTCTCCTGATCACTCCATTGTCCACTGTCCAAACTGACCTTTCCTGGAGAGCTGTGGATGTCTGTTGTGATGCACGTTGTAGGTGTATTTTTTGGCACTGGAGTCTCCATTGTACAGACTGGGGCACAGTGGCATGATCGTGGCTTCCGAGGCTTCAACCTGTGGGGCTCAGGAGATCCTCCCACCACAGCCAATGAGTAGTCAAAACTCAAGGGGCCACCACGCCTGACTTGATTTTGGGGACCTCTTGCCGAGACAAGATGTGGCCATGTCTCCCATGCTCATCTCTGACTCCAGGGCTCAGGGAGCCACCTGCCTCAGACTCCCAGGGCACGGGGTTGATGGCTGTAAGTCAAGGTGTCCAGCATGGAATCACACGTGCTGTCAGCAGGGGCGATGCAAAGACACGTTGGGGAATGGAGGTCACCACAGCCCATGTAGCTGGGACCACGGGAGCCACCACACGTGACTCGAGTGTTTGCTGTCTGGGGAGCAACGAGATCTTACTAAGTGGGTATCCCAGGCTCTAGAGTTCCCTGACCTCAGCCTCTAAAAGCCACAGCCCAATTATCTGCTGATCCACCATCTTTTGGGAG
>NW_007254648.1:0-961 GCF_000164805.1 Carlito syrichta | reverse complement strand
TCTGGGGCACATTTCACACCTTGGAGAGGAGAGCTGGCAGGAACCAGTCCAGGGAGGCTTCGGAACGTTTGCACCATATCAGGGGCAGTTACTGTGGAGGCCTTGGAGTTGAAAGGTGCCAAGCTTTGGAGACCTTCCCCTGTGGGTGGGGGCAAGGCCTGAGGGCACAAGGTTTGCAGGAGAATTTATTTTTCTTTCTTTCTTTCTCTCTTTCTTCCTTCCTTCCTTCCTTCCTTCCTTCCTTCTTTCATTCTTTCTGTGCTTTCTTTCCTCAATAAGTTGGCCAAACTGCTCTCAAACTACCCAACTCGAGTCATCCACTCACCCTGGGCCTCCCAAACTGCTTTGTTAAAAGACTTTCGATTTGATTGACATCCTGATCTTCTGCCTGGTCTTGAACTCTGGGCCAGAGGTGATCCTCCCTGCGAGGTATGCCTTCATCCTAGGTTTTGTGGGATTTGATTGGGGTTGAGGTGGGGGTGTGCTATGGTGTCTAGCCTGGTCTGGATCTCCCAGCCTCCAGCCATCTTCCCATCTCAGCCTTCCCGAGTGCTGAGGAGACAGGCATGAGCCACCCAGCCATCCCCGCTCCCCTGAGGGTTTGAGAGTCATGCCCTCCCTTTCCCCAAGGTGCCCCCTGGGAGGAGCTAGGGGATCCACCGTGGAGAACAAGGCAGGAGGACAGATGGGTGCACCAGCAGAGACATGCCCATGCACAAGATGTTCTCAATTGGGAGGCCTCAATGCGTGACACCAGCCACCATCCAGAGGATCTTAGGTCATCAGAAGGGAACGGACCTCGTGGTGGGGTTCCGAGAGGGATGTGGAGGCCGGGTGTGGGTTCTCACACCTGTCTTCTCAGTGCTCTGTGAGGCTGAGGTGAGAGGATGTCCTGAGACCCCAGGTTGGAGATCACGCCAGGCACCTTGTCCAGACCTTGTCTCTAAAAGTTGCCAAAAAA
>NW_007254647.1:0-7870 GCF_000164805.1 Carlito syrichta | reverse complement strand
TTCCAAGTAGCTGGAACTACAGGGTGTGCACTACCACTCCCAGCTAATTTTTGATTTATTGTAGAGATGATTTCTCACCAAGTTGCCCAGACGGGTCACAAACCCGTGGGCTCAGGCAATCCACTCACCTCAGCCTCCCAAGTGTGTGGGATTACAGGCTGAGACACCGAGTCCAACTAAAACCTGGATTTTGCTGCCCAGAGTAAAATCAGGAAGAAGCACCAATTACAGAAAGGTGACTTGCCTGGGTGTGCTGAGTGTGACACACCACAAAAATTGAGTGCCTCAGAAAGAAACATGAATGATGTCTTATGTTTACTCAGTTTTTTGTTTTATGTACATATTTTTATGATCTGGAGATGCATCATTAAGATAGTCCTAAAATGCCAAAGACTGTCAGAAACAGTTGATATATATCCCAAAGACATGACTCAGTTACCCAACAAGGTACTGCCTGGTTTGTTCCCAGAATGCCACTGTTTCTAGAATTTTAGAATTTTTTTAGAGTTTTGCTCTGGTGAAGTCAGCTAGCTAGCTCATTAGCTAAAGAGTTAAGTCAGCTGGTGAAGTCAGCTAGCTAGCTAGTAAGCTAATGAGTTAAGTCAGCTAGCTAGCTAGTTAGCTAATGAGTTATGTCAGTTGGTTAAGTCATCTAGCCAGCTAGATAGCTGATGAGTTAATTCAGCTAGCTAAATCAGCTAGATAACTAGTTAGTTAATTACTTAAGTTATCTAGTTGTCAGCTTGCTAATTAGTTAAATCAGCTAGCTAAGTCAACTAGCTAACTAGATAGGTCAGCTAGCTTAGTCAGCTGGTTAAGTCTGCTAGATAACTAGTTAGATAATGAGTTAAGTCAGCTGGTTAAGTCAGCTAGCTAACTAGTTATCTACCGAGTTATGTCAGCTGGTTAAATCAGCTAGATTGCTAGTGAGCTAACGCGTTTAGTCAGGTGGCTAAGACAGCTAGCTAGCTAGTTAGCTAACAAGTTAAGTCAGCTGGTTAAGTCAGCTAGCTAGCTAGTTCTTTAATGAGTTAAGACAACTAGCTAAGTCAGCTATCTAATAGTTAGCTAACAAGTTAATCAGCTAGATAAGTCAGCTAGATAACTAGTTAGCTAATGAGTTAGGTCAGCCAGCTAAGTCAGCTAGCTAATTAGTTAAGTCAGCTAGCTAAGTCAACTAGTTAAGTCAGCTAGCTAACTAGTTAATTCAGCTAACTAAGTCTGCTAGTTAACAAGTAAGGTCAGCTAGCTAAGTCAGCTGGTTAAGTCATCTATCTAGCTAGTCAGCTAACTAGTTAAGTCAGCTGGTTAAGTCAGCTAGCTAGTCAGCTAACTTGCTAAGTCAGCTGTTTAATCAGTTGGCTAACAAGTTAAATCAACTGGTTGAGTAAGCTGACTGGCTAGTCAGCTAACGAGTTAAGTCAGCTGGTTGAGCCAGCTGGCCGGCTAATGAGTTAATGAGTTAAGTCAGCTGGATGAGTCAGCTGGCTGACTAGAGAGCTAATGAGTTAAGTCAGCTGGTGGAGTCTACTGACTGGCTAGTGAGCTAACGAGTTAAGTCAGCTGGTGGAGTCAGCTGGCTGGGTAGTGAGCTAACAAGTTAAGTCAGCTGGTGGAGTCAGCTGACTGGCTCATCAGCTAATGAGTTAGGTCGACTGGCAGAGTCAGCTGGCTGGCTCATCCACTAAGGAGTTAAGTCGGCTGGCAGGGTCAGCTGGCTGGCTCGTCAGCTAACAAGTTAAGTCAGCTGGTGGAGTCAGTTGACTGGCTCGTCAGCTAACAAGTTAAATCGGCTGGTGGAGTCAGCTGGATGGCTGGTCAGCTAACGAGTTAAGTCGGCTGGCAGAGTCAGGTGACTGGCTCATCAGCTAACGAGTGAAGCTGGCTGCAGAGTCAGTTGGTTGGCTTGTCAGCTAACAAGTGAAGTCGGCTGGTGGAGTCAGCTGGCGGGCTCTTCAGCTAACTAGTTAAGTCGACTGGAGGAGTCAGCTGGCTGGCTCATCAGGTAACGAGTTAAGTCAGCTGGTGAAGTCAGCTGGCTAACTTGTAGGCTAACGAGTTAAATCGGCTGGTGAATTGAGCTGGCTAGCTCATCAGCTAACGAGTTAAGTCAGCTGGCAAAGTCAGCTGGCTAGCTCATCAGCTAATGAGTTAAGTCAACTGGTGAAGTCAGCTGGCTAGCTCGTCAGCTAATGAGTTAAGTCTGCAGGTTGAGTCGGCTGACTAGCGAGCTAATGAGTTAAGTCAGGTGATTGAGTCAGATGGCTGTCTCCTCAGCTAACCAGTTAAGTCACCTGGCAAAGTCAGTTGGCTAGCTCGTCAGCTAATAAGTTAAGTCAGCTGGCGAAGTCAGCAGTCTAGGTCATCAGCTAAGGAGTTAAGTCAGTTAGCTAAGTCAACTGGATAACTAGTCAGCTAGCTAGCTAAGTCAGCTAGTTAACTAGTTAAGTCAGCTAGTTAAGTCAACTACTTATGTCAGCTAGCAAACTAGTTAAGTCAGGTAGCTAAGTCAGCTAGCTATCTAGTTAGGTCAGCTATCTAAGTCAGCTGGTTAAGTCAGTTAGCTAGCTAGTTAGCTAACTAGCTAAGTCAGCTGTTTAAGCCAGCTAGCTAGCTAGTTAGCTAACGACTGAAGTCAGCTGGTTAAGTCAACTAGCTAGCTAGTTAGCTAATGAGTTAAGTCAGCTGGTTAACTCAGCTAGCTAGCTAGTTAGCTAACGACTGAAGTCAGCTGGTTAAGTCAACAAGATAGCTAGTTAGCTAACGAGTAAAGTCAACTAGTTATGTCAACTAGCTAGCTAGTTAACTAACGAGTTAAGTCAGCTGGTTAACTCAGCTAGCTAGCTAGTTAGCTAACGAGTTAAGTCAGCTGCTTAAGTCAACTAGCTAGCTAGTAAGCTAAAGAGTTAAGTCAGCGGCTGAGTCAGCTTGCTAGCTAGTTAGCTAATGAGTTAAGTCAGCTGGTTGAGTCAGCTAGCTAGCTAGTTAGCTAATGAGTTAAGTCAGCTGGTTGAGTCAGCTAGCTAGCTTGTTAGCTAATGAGTTGTCAGCTAATTAAGTCAGCTAGCTAGCACGTTAGCTAATGAGTAAGCTAACTCATTCGCTAGCTGGTTGAGTCAGTTAGCTGGCTAGGTAATTAACTTCTTAAGTCATCTGATTAACGAGGCAGCTAGCTAGTTAGCTAACTATGTATGTCAGCTGGTTAGCTAGGTAACTAGCTAGTTAAGTCAGCCAGTTAAGTCAGCTGGCTAGCTAGGTAGCAAGCTAGTTAAGTCAGCAAGTTAAGTCAGCTAGCTAGCTAGTTAAGTCGGCTAGTTAAGTCAGCTCGCTAGCCAGTAGCTAGCTAGGTAGGTAGCTAGATAAGTCAGCTGGCTAAACAGCTGGCTAGCTAGTTAAGTCAGTTAGCTAAGACAGCTGGCAAGCCAGCTAGATATTTAGGTTGCTAGCTAGTTAATTCAGCTGGCTAGCCCATTAAGTCAGCTAGTTAAGTCAGCTGGCTAGCCAGTTAGCTATGTAGGTATTTAGCTAGTTAAGTCAGCTGGCTTGCCAGCTGGCTAGCTAGCTAATTCATCTAATTAAGTCAGCTGGCTAGCCAACTGGCTGGGTAGGTAACTAGCTAGTTAAGTCAGCTGGCTAGCCAGCTAGCTAGCTAGTTATGTCAGATAGTTAAGTCAGCTGGCTAGCCAGCTGGATTTGTAGGTCGCTAGCTATTTAAGTCAGTTGGCTAGCCAGTTGGCAAACTAGTTAATTCAGCTAGTTAAGTCTGCTGGCTAGCTTGTTAGCTAGCTATTTGAGTCAGCTAGTTAAGTCAGCTGGATACCTCATTATCTAGCTAGTTGAGTCAACTAGTTGAGTCATCTGCCTAGCTCATTAGCCACCTAGCTGAGTCAGCTGGCTAGCCTGTTAGCCAGCTAGTTGAGTCAGCTGACTAGACCATTAAGCAGCTAGTTGAGTCAGCTGTCTAGCTTACTAGCCAGCTAGTTGAGTCATCTGGCTAGCTCATTACCCAGTCAGTTTAGTCATCTGGCTAGCTCGTTAGCTACTGAGTTAAGTCAGCTGGTTACTCAGCTTACTGGCTAGGCAGCTAGCTAGTTACGTCAGCTGGCTTGCCAGCTGGCTAGCTGGTTAAGTCACCTAGTTTAATCAGCTGGCTAGCCAGCTGGCTAGCTAGGTAGCTAGCTAATTAATCAGCTGGCTTGCCACAAGGAGTAAGATAGGTTTGAAGAATGGGAAGTGATACACCATGCAAAAACTAACAAGAAGAAGCTGGTGTGACTGCATTAGCATGTACCATTACAGACTTCAACATAATGTTATGAAAATCAAGATATATCTTTCATAATTGCAAAAGGGTTGATTCACCAGCAAGACATAAAGGTCACAAATATTTGCACACCATAACCTAGATTCAAATACATTAAATAAAAAAATTATAAATTCAGGGAGAGTCAGTTGGTGGCTCAGCCTTTAATCTCACGCCTTTTGGAGGCTGAGGTGAGTGGATTGCCTGAGCCCGCAGGTTCGAGACCCGCCTGGGCAGGTGAGACTTCATCTCTACAATAAAATAAAAAAATTAGCCTGGTGTGGTAGTGTATGCCTCTAATTCCAGCTACTCAGAAGACTGAGGCGGAAGGATCACGGAAGCCCAGCAGGTTGAGGCTGTGGTGGCCGGGAGTGGCCCCTGCACTCCAGTCTGGGTGACAGAGTGAGACTCCAACTCAAAAAAAATTCAAGGGAGAAATATGCAAATACACAGTGATACTTTCTTAATAATTGATATAGACAAGCAGATTAAAAAATCAGTAAAAATATAAAAAATTGAAAAATACTATTAGTCAATGTAACCTAAATAAGTGTACTGCCCTTAACAGCCGTGGAAATCACTTTCTTTCTAAGCTCAAATGGAGTGTTTACAAAGGCTGAACACGTGTTGGGCCATAAAATAAGCCTCAATAAACTTCAAAAGATTTAGTCTTCCAATTTTGTTTCTTTTTGGTTCTCTTGACACCCAAATGCAGTCTACTCAATTTAGAAGGTCAGAGGTTGTAAACAAATAGTCATAAAAAGAAATATAAAATTATAATTATGGTAAGTTCTCTCTATAAATGAAATGAGGATAGCAAGGGGAAGAAATCTGATTTGAATACATATGAGCCTACCTGTAGAGTAATAGGGAGGGGAAGCTCATGCTTGGTTGGAGAAGGGAACAGAAATAGATCAGCAAGACATTGCCCATGACAAGAATTTTGAATTTTGTCTAATACATGGAGTGGATAAAGAAGGATTTTAAGCACAGAAGTAGGATGAACTGGCATTTTGAAATTTTACTCTGTCTACATTATAAAGAAAGGTGGGGGGAAACCAAGAAGAAAGAGCAGATGTGATAAAATGGTTAACAGGCAGCCACAAGAGCCTTCAAAGTGAAATGGTAGTGTGGAGTCCAGGAACCCCGTCTTCCAAAGGAATGCCAGAGAACACTAGAGTCCCATGGGTCAAAAGCAGCACAAATAAGAAGGAAGTTGCTTTTTTTCCCCATTGAACTCAACAGGCAAAACTGCAAAGTGGTCTGGGATAAAGGAAACACAGTACCTCAAGGAATGTATGTATCTCATGGAATGTGTGTGGTGGGTGGGGGAATGTGGGCGACTTAAACAAATCTACATTCAGATTGTAGTAAGAATGAGGGATTTGGTGGAAGACGATCCAGTCAGAGGACTCTAAAGGACAAACTGATTGTGTAGACTGCCAAAGTTACAGTTTGAGATGAATAAAAGTATTAGGTCAGAATCCCAGCAGGGCCTCCAAAATGTTAGGTCAGAACAGGGGTCTGTGATCTGGTGCCACAGGTAAGATAGAAAGAATTGCACAGAAGTCAACTTGGAAGATACAATTTATTTAAAAAGTAAATGAGAGGGAGAGAAAGAGAAAGAAAGAGGGGAAGGAGGGGGAGGGGTGAGAGGGGGAGAAAGATAGAGAGAGAGAGAGAGAGAGATGAGTTACCTTTCCAAGGTAGAGAAGGGGGCCAAGCTTAGGAATACACAGAGGCCATAGCTCAAAGGGCCACATGGACACATCAGAGTTTAGCAAACAAATGGCAGGAGGTCATTTTTGATAAAATAGTTTGTCTAAGCTACATACAACTTAGATGGAAATATCTTTGAAATCATTTGCAAGAATAATCCTAGTACTGCTGGTTTATATCTCCTTTTCTTTGACTTCTCTATCAACTTTTGGTTTGTATACAAATGGCCATCTCATACAACCCAGGTAAAATTGAGGAAGAATCCCATTACCCATTTCCTCCCACCTAAGGTTCCAGAATTATCGGTATAGCTGGGATATGAAAACAAAAAACAAATTGATCACAATATTACATATCATCTGTGCTTTACTCAATACATGCCTGCCTTGCCTTAAGTAAAGTCAATATTTTATACCTGTACTTAGAGAGATCAGTTCTTAGAAAATAATCCTATTTATTAAAATAATAATTTCCTTTAATGATTTGAAATACAACTTAATTTAAAACTCACTTTACAAAAATTCAGTTTACATGCAATTTATTTAAAGTATTCCACTATTAGCGCTGCAGTCTAGCTAACAATATATTCATGCTTTATATGCATTATTTCTTAGTTTTAGTTACAATAGTTTTAGTTGTTTGACTACTTAATGTGTATGTCCTTTAAACAGTCTATAGCTGGGATTCTTTTTTAGGCATATATACTAATATGCAAAGATCGTAGGTATACAGCTAATGAGTTTTGACCATTATTTATGCTTGTATAAACACAACAGCAATACAAATGTAGAATTTTCATGAAATGCATCAATGTGCTTCATGTGTCATTAGTTCATTCATTTTTATTGGTGAGGTATCTATTTGTGTCATATAAATATACCACAGTTTTGGATTATTATTTTTACTATTGGAAGACATTTGAGTTGATTACAGTTTGAGGCTACCACGAGTAAATGGTATGAACATTCTATAAAAGTTTTCTTGTGAACATAGGCTTTCACATCTTTTTGTTCAATGCAAAAAGTGGAATGTGTAAGTCATAGGATCAGTATATATTTATGCAGTATATGAATTGGGTAGTCCTTATGTATGTCAAATCATTCATTCAGGAAATGTTTATTGAGCTACTGCTATCCTCCAGAAAAAGCTGTAATGACACAATCCCAACCAAAACAAGTGAAATTCTTATTCTTGTAGAGTTTACAGCTTTGTGGGAAAGATGCTCAATTTTTTAAATGCACTGTTAAACAAATTTTAAATAGTGGATGGAAGAGATTTATTTAGGGGCTTAAAACAAAAAGAAAAGAGATTTTCTCTTTTTCCCTTTCGATTGCTCTCAGTACTGTTATGATTTGTATCTTCTTCCTTCTCTCCGCTCCCATCTCCCTCTCACATACACACTTACTGACAGTTGAGAATAGGGAGAAATTTTCAAGGGAATGAACAACTGCCTGACTCATAAATATTTGCCAAGATTGCTTTAAAAATTACTTCCATAAATGATAATGTGAGAATAGATTCTCTGCCAAATACCAGTTCTTCAACCACAGCCTGGACGCTGTCAGATTTGCTATGGTTTATTCATCACTCAGTTAACATCTGGCCAGACTCGGATTGTTCCAGTTAACTTGAACACAACAACCCCAAGTCATCTGACTTCCATCCTTTTACCTCTGCAATAGTTTTGAGATGGTATGAGTGACATCTCATAAGCACTTCTGATATTGTAAATCACACTGCTTCTTTGCTTTTAATCAGAGGTTGGAGAGGTCATGGGAAAGATTACATAACAGTTCAACTCGGATGACACTTGGGGAAGAGATGAATCCTGTAATTTATCTGCAGTGA
>NW_007254646.1:2158-2684 GCF_000164805.1 Carlito syrichta | reverse complement strand
AAGACAATGTGGAAGAACATTTTCTTTGCACCATGCCAGCTGATATTTTTTTACGTACATCTCAGTACATATTCCATCTCTTCATTTGCTTTTTCATGCAACTTGAAGAGAAAACTTCAAGCAAACATACATTCTTGAAAAATGTGTCCTGGCATAAGTTTGTCCTATATAATAACCAGCAATTGCTTTATGCCCTCGAGAGAGGACATCCACGTGCAAAGGTTAAGGTTCATTTGGAAGAATAATATAATAAGAATAAACCAAGAAAACTGGTTAGTTAAGAAAAAAAAAACACGGCTGCCTCTGTCAGATTTTAAAGCATCCTATAAAGTTTTAGAATTAAGAGTGTGGTAGGAAAAAAAAGGGTGATGCTAACTTATGGTTAGATGGATCAATGGAACAGATAATTCAAGAAGACTCAACTGCATGGAAAATTTTATGGAAATTGCTTTGTAACATTACAAGCGAATACAATCCAAATGGATAATAATGAAATTATTTTTAAAAGATACATTTCCATGTCTTA
>NW_007254646.1:0-1217 GCF_000164805.1 Carlito syrichta | reverse complement strand
AGTGTGGTAACAAAAAAGTGTGGTGTGAACGCATAGTTAGACAGATCAGTGTACCAGGCAAACACCTGAGCAGCATCAAGTACAATCCCACACTGGGCACTGCACACCAGGCATCTCCCAGCCCAGCACATGGCTCTGCTCCCAACTCTCTGAATCCGACAGCTCTGGGGACTCCCCATGATGGAATCATGGGTTGTCTTTTGTGTTCGCCCAATTTTGCTCAGCACAGCGCCTTCAGGGTTCATCCACACGACATGTATCAGAATTCCCTTCCTTTTAAGGCTAAATGCATTCCATTGTGTGTATGCAGCATGTGAGACACGAGATGTTTCTACTGCTTGCTCCTGGGAATTATGCCGCTGTGAACACTGATGCACACTCTCTCTTCCTGTTCCTGCTTTCAGCTCTTCTGCACACATGTCCCATTCTGATTTTCTGAGGAACTGCCACCCTTTCCCACAGTGGCTGCACTGTTTTCCATTCCCACCCACCATGCACATGAGTTTCAATCTCTCCAGCCCTCACCAATGCTTATTATATTCTGTTTTTTCCCCCAATAGCAGCTATCCTAACAGTGTGAAGTGGTGTCCCACTGTGGCCGTGACCTGTGTTTCCCTGATGATGACTGTCCCAACGGGACCGGGGTCTATATAACACTGGGATCTCTGAGAGAATAGAAGGTCATTAACCGAGACTGTCTTTTGATGTTCATGGTGAGGAAAGAATTTAGTAAAGGGCAGTGAGGGCAATGGAGTCAGAAATGCCTTGCAAAAGGAATAAAAGCCAGGATTTCAAAATGTCCTGTGCATTCCTTTCTGACAAGAACTGACAACAGTAAGCAAAAAAGTACTTAAGCATGAAAGATTTGCTTTTCTCTCAACTTTTCTTATAAAGAGGTAATTTTTTTTATCATGATCAAGAATATTTGATTCAGTACAACTTCCTAGAATATACAGAGTCCACCAACTAAAGCCACGTAAGGCTAAAGTGAAGCCTGTTTGTGATGTGTCTGTGTGGAAACAGAACACTGGACAAATCTGAGCTCTAGCCTGTGTCAGAAGCTCAAATGCAGAGCAGTCTGGAAAGGAATGCATGTAAATGCGCAACCCATTCGATAGTAGTTATACATGCAGAACAAAAACCCACACAGCAGCAATCAGAAGCACAAATGGAAACCACATGAAGTCTGGTGTACCTACTTCCACCCTGGCATCCTA
>NW_007254645.1:1810-8281 GCF_000164805.1 Carlito syrichta | reverse complement strand
ATTGAATTAACACAGAAATCTGAATACCGCATGTTCTTATAAGTGGAGTAAAACACTGGGTACACACATTTATAAGGATGGGAACAATAGACACTGGGGATTCCTAAAGGTTGGGAGGTGGGAAAAGTTTGAAAAACTACCCACTGGATACCATGCTCAACACTTATATAATGTGCTTAATAGAAACCCAAATCTCACCAGTATGCAATATACCCTTGTAATAAACTTGTACACATACCCCTTAAACCTAAAATTTTAAAAATCCAAGGATTCACACTTCTCAATTTCAAAGCTTACTACAAAGCTATGGTATGAAGACAGAGGGGTACTGACTCATACATCAACAAAATAGAATTGAGAGTCCAGAAACAAACCTGTACATCTTTGGTCAACTGATTTTTGACAAAGATTCCAAGACCAATCAATGAGGGGAAGAATAATCTTTCAACAAATAGTGCTGCCACATGAAAGAGAATGAAGTTGGATCCTTACCTCACACTATATACAAAATTTAACTGAACATGAACCAAAGATCTTACAACCATAAAATCATGTCTTCTAATTAGAAGAAAACATAGGGTAAATCTTCATGACATTGGACTTGGCAAAGTATTCTTAGATATGGCAATAAATGCACAAACAACCAAAGAAAACATAGATAAATTGGATTCATAAAACTTTTGTGCTTCAAAGGATACCATCAAGAATGTGAAAAAACAACATGGAATGGGAGAAAATATTTGCAAATCAAATATCTGATAAAGGACCTGTATCTAGAGTATATAAAGAGTTCTTATAACTCAATAATACAATGACAAATAATTAAATTTAAAAATGAGCAAAGAAGACAAGCAGACATTTCTTGAAGTAGAATGTATAAATGGCCAATAAGCACATGAAAGATGCTCAATATCATTAATCATTAAGGAAATGCAAATCAAAATCACAATGACATACCACTTCACACCCACTAGGCTGGTTAGAATAAAAAAGTCTGCTAATAACAAGTATTGGCAAGGATGTGGAGAAATAGGAATCCTTATACATTTCTGACATAAAAATGCTGTAGCCATTTTGTAAAACAGTCTGGCAGAGTTACCATATGATCCAGCAATTCCACTCCTAGGCAAATGCTTAAGAAAAATGAAAATATTTGTCCATGTGAAACCTTGTATGTTCATATTCATAGCAGCATTATTCATAGTAGCCAGAAAGTGGGAACATCCCAAGCATACATCACCTGATGAATGAATAAGCCAAATGTAGTATATCCATACAAAGGAATATTTGACCCTAATAAGGAATTCAGTCATCATACATGAGTGAGCCTTGAAAACACTGTGCTAAGTGAAAGAAGTCAACATTTCATATCAATCATATGTGATACCATATGATATGAAAGTCCATATTTGGCAAATCTGTAGAGAAAGAAAGTAGATTAGTGGTTGCTCAGGGCTGGGAAGGGAGGGTGAGGGTCTAAGTGGTAAGAAGTAAAGGGTATAGGGTTTCTTTATGAGGTGATAAAATGACCCAAAGTTGACTGTGGTGATCAGTGCATGTATCTGTGGATATATCAAGAGCCACTGGACACTTCAAATTGAATTGCAAGTATGTGAATTATCTCTCCATAAAGCTGATGAAAAGAAACAAACATCAGTAAAATACAAAGAATAGGAAGAGAGAGAATAGACAGAAATAAGGAGATGGGGAACCAGTAGGTCACTATTTAACGTCAGTAAGTAAGCCCTTGACTCTAAGATGGGGGAACATGTGGTTAAACATGCTAAAGATGACAGCAATTGTGGAAAAGCACATAGGCTGACACCAAATAAAATGTTATCCAATGCCAAAAATAACAATAGTGGTGTAAAGATTGCAAAGATCACAGGGTGTGGGAGGGACCATAGAAGTGGGAGAGACCATGGAGTGGTGATAAATGGATCAGTGTTGTTCTTCCCAGGATCCAGGTTGCTCAGTCACCCTCTGACTCAGAGCCCAGCCCTACTGCTCTGGCTTCTGGATGGTCCCAAAGGCAGGCACAGGGCCTGGGGTAATGGTTATGGTTATGGTTAGAGTTAGGGTTGGGGTTAGGGTTAGAGTTAGGGTTAGCAACCTCTGGGGAATTAAAGAATTTATTCAAAAGGCTGAGATCCAGGTTCAGGTGGGAGTCAGACCTTCAATTGTCCATGACGTGAGTGACTGCTTTGCTGAATAGGACACTAGTGTTTGAATACCAAATGAGTATTTCTTCTTTTTGTGCACTATTCAAACTGTAATACCTATAGACATAACAAACTTCTAAGTATGATCTGTATTTGAAAGCATTTCTCTATTACCTAGACCACTGACACTATAAGTCGAACCCATATCTGCAGCACTTTCTGTTTTCTGGGACATAAATGCTCGCACCATGGGCCATTTACCCGCCACTCTGTGGTGCTACTGACTGCAGAATTGGGGAGAGACCTTTGTGGGGGCCTTCCACATGGTGTCTTTGCCACCCGGGCACAGTGGGCCCTGTAAGTAACCCCACAGAGTAGGGGAAGGGAGAAAGACTTTGGAAGTAGCGACTTCTGTACATGTATTGCCATTTTCTAGTCGAATGTGTTTAATTAAAATTTACATAATTTGATTTTTAACAACAGCTGTGTTTAACAATTGGTTAACACAATTCCAGACCTTTTAACAACTGGATCTCACAGAGCCAGCTCCAGCACATTTTTGAGTTTGAATGACCTTGGGCACATCAGTCACCTTCCCTGTTCTCACCCTGTGGCCTGTAAGATGAGCACCTGTGACACCTACCTCTGGAGGATGTGAGAGTCTCTGAGCGCTGGAAGCCCAGGCTGAGCAGACTCGACCTTCTTTTCCAGTGGAGACATTTCAGAGCCATCTCTTCCTTCTTTATCCATGGAGGCATTTCTGAGCTGTCTCTTCCTTCTTTTCCCATGGGGACATTTCTGAGCCAACTTTTCCTTCTTTTCGTGTGGAGGCATTTCAGACCTGGCTCATACTTCTTTTCCTGTGCAGGCATTTCCTAGCTGGCTCCTTCTATTTTCCCATGGAGGCATTTCAGAGCCAATTCTTCCTTCTTTCCCATGAAGGCATTTCAGAGCCGTCTCATCCTCCTTTTCCCATGGAAGCATTTCAGAGCCATCTCTTCCATCTTTTCCCATGGAGGTGTTTCAGAGCCATCACTTTCTTCTTTTTCTGTGGAGGTATTTCAGAGCTGTCTCTTCTTTCTTTGCCTATGGACACATTTCAGTGCTGTCTCTTTCATCTTTGCCCATGGAGTCATTTCTGAGTCATCTCTTCCATATTTACCCATGGACACATTTCAGAGCCATCTCTTCTGTTTTTGCCCATGGGTGCATTTCACAGCCATCTCTTCCATCTTTTCCCATGGACATATTTCAGTGTCATCTCTTCCTTCTTTGCCCATGGAGGCATGTCAGAGCCATCTCTTCATTCTTCTCCCATGGACACATTTCAGAGCCATCTCTCCCATCTTTTCCCATGGATGCATAACAGAGCTGTCTCTTCCTTCTTTGCCCATGGATGCATTTCAGAGCCGCGTCTTCCTTATTTGTCTGTGGAGGCGTTTCAGAGCCATCTCTTACTTATTTTCCCATGGCTGCATTTCAGAGTCCTCTCTTCCTTCTTTGCCCATGGACACATTTCAGAGAGGTCTCTTCTTTTTTTGCCCATGGACACATTCCAGAGCCGTCTCTTCTGTCTTTGCCTGTGGAGGCATTTCTGAGCTCTCTCTTCCGTCTTTACCCATGGACACATTTCAAAGCCGTCTCTTACTTTTTTTCCCATGGATGCATTTCAGAGTCATCTCTTGCCTTAAATTTGAGCCCCTGAAGCAGACTGTGTGTGAGGCGGAGGATTAGGTGCTGATGGAGGCGCCTTGGGTGGTGCCAGGTGAGAAGGAATAGAGGAGAACTTGGTGGGCACCACAGAGACATGGCTATGACCCTCCCTGTGCATGACGCTGCCATGGAGCCCACTTGTGTTCTCTCCAGTTGCTTACAATCTGCTATGGTGGGCTTTACAGACAAGGAACTGAGGCTCAGATGCCAAGTCAAGAACCCTAGGCCAGCATCCGATGTTTGTTCAAACTGGGATCTGAAAGCAAGCCAGCATGTCCCCAGATACCCACATGACTCCCTCCACCCCACCAATTCTCTGCTCAGACAGCCCCTTCTCAGTAACACTGACTACTCTGATAAATTGACTGCCAGTCCATCCCTGTTTCCAGCTTTTATGTAGCATATCCCAAGGTGTAACAAGCTACCTATTTGGCTTGTGCACTTTTTAGTGTCAGCTCCATGAGAATGGGAACTTTATCTGTGAGGGATGCAGAAAGGCACAGGGAGTCTGCAAAATGTGGCAATTAGGAGATCAGGACCTGGAGCAAGAGTGCATGTTCCAGATTCATCTCGGGCTCACTTTCTCCTCCTCTCCCTTCTCCGTAATTCTCTGTCTTAGCCATTGGCCACACCAGATTTCATTTAATTATCCATGTGTCTACCTTCCTTCTGGATGGGGAGCCCTTGACTATGCTTTACTATGGTACAAAGTCTGGCATACATATGCCTCCCCAAACTCATGGGTAAATGAATGATAGACACAAAGAGTAGAGCATCTTTTCCAAGGGACTCCTTACCTGCTTCTTGCTATCCAACCCAGGTGTCCCCAGATCAATGTAAAAAACAGCAAGGAAGAAACATGAGATCAAAAGAATGATTTTTTTAAAAAGTGGATAATGCAAGCTGAAGTTAGGAGAGCAATAGGAGTGGCCAAGTCAGAACTGCAAGGGTGGGTGCTGAAAGGGGGAGGACAGCCAAGTCTGTCCACCTCAGCCAGCTGGTGACAGGGACCAGTAGAGAATGGCCTCTCAGCTGACTCCACCTCCCTCCTGCTTCCCCTTAACTCATTCCTCTCACTGCATCTTGGGATCTTTATTGTAAGAGTCAGTGCTTTTCTTCAACTTAGTAACAGCTTCACAATAGGTGAAAAGTTCAGATAGCACAATAAGATGAAACATTTAATAGAAAAATGGGCAAAAGACACAAACAGGAAATTTACAGAAGAATCAGCACACCTGGCCAATAAATGCATCAGAAGCTGTTTAACTTCATAATTAATTTAAGAAATGAAAATTAAAATAACAGTAAGAAGTAATTTCTTAAGAGAATTTGCTTTTTGAAGAAGTTTTAGGTTCATAGCAAAGTTGAGCGGAAAGTATAGCAAAATCCCATGGACACTCTGTCCCCACCCATCACAGCCTCTCCTACTCTCAACATCCCCCACAGGAAATATTTTTTCACCTATAAGCTTGGTAAAGTTTAAAAAGGCACGCTTATATAATGCCAGTGATATCACTTTACTTTTTTTAAACAAAATTTTGAAAATTATTATGAACCTTTCAAACTCAATAATGCAAGTTCTAAGAGAGTATTGTATCTGCAGAGATGCATCCCATGTGTATTAGAATGGTGACTTCAGCAATGTCCAGAATTTAAAAAGTGAAAACCCTTAAAATCTATGTGGTGAGGGGAAGATATGATAAATTATAGCCCAAGAAAACAGTGGAATCCTTTGACTTGTTAAAACGAAATCAATCACTATGCACTTTCGTGTAAAGATGTTGATGGTTGTGAGATATAAAAAGCAGTATGTATAATGATATGTGTGTCTATTTTTGTTAAGAAAACAAAGGAAAGAAAATAGTTTGGAAGGATGTGTAAGCAATGGTTGACCTGAGGAGGTGGAATTTTAAGGAGGGAAATTTGTGCTCTATATTGTGCATTTTCTAGATTTTTAAACCATCATATATTATTTTTATAATCACAAAAAACCAACACATGTAGTTCTACACACACACAAAAGCAAACTAGAAAGACAGACCCCTTTGATGAGAGATGACATGTAAATAAGAAGAATTTTATTCTCAGCCAACTGGAATGGCTCAAAAACAGCAAACCAACATTACATCTTCTACATCTTAGTTGGCATCTTGTCCCCTCCAGAACTGCCCCAGTTCTCGGGCACAGCACATAGGGCCTGGGAGGCAGCCCCAGCTTCTCCACAGCCTCAGTTCCCATGAGTGTCCAGTGGGTTGCCTCTGCCGGGTATCCACTCACATCTCGTTCTGCTGGAATGGCACTACCTCCCACATTTCTTGAAATGGAGCTTGTCACAGGCACTAGTGACTTCCAAGGTGCCACATCCCATTTCTCCGCTCTTCTTTACTTTTCAGCAGCTTCAACCTCTCTGCTCAGCCCTGTTATGGGAAAGCCCTCCTCTCTTGATTTCTGGGCACTCCCTCACCTTGGGTCTCTCCCTCCACCCCTGCTGCCCCTCTCAACTTCCCTCCTCCTCTGCTCAGGTGGGTGTGGGTGAGCTGGCTATGATCTGACACCTTCTCCTACTTGTTTCTACTTCTCCCTAGGGGACCTCATC
>NW_007254645.1:0-469 GCF_000164805.1 Carlito syrichta | reverse complement strand
TGGCCCAAACAAGTGCTCTCAGCATCTCAATTCCAGCTTTATCCCCTTTTTGCTTGCTTGATGGAGGCTTCATACCCTAATATGGTCGCTTTCCAAGGCAACTCATCTCTCAAACGAGGCAGAATAAACCCACTGAGATCAAACATTAATTATTTGCAAGCCAAACCCAGTACCCACGTTTGACTATTGTCTAAGGTTTTTGGCATGTTGTTTACTTTCCTGAGTGGTGGCATTTTGATGCTGAATCTCGTGTCAAGGACAGGCGCTGGCAGTCTGACAGTCCTGGTAGAGTCTTCACCTGTGAGGCAATGTGTGGTTGGGACTGTGGGGCTGGGGGCCATCTGCCTGCTCCGTGGACAGCTGGGTGCTCCGACCAGAGTGCTCCCCTCAGCAAGCTAGGCTCTCCTTGCTCTCTCTAATCCCACCATCTTGTGGGGACCTAGAGCATTTGCCCTCAGAAAATGGGGCC
>NW_007254644.1:3832-4311 GCF_000164805.1 Carlito syrichta | reverse complement strand
TGAGCACTGCAGGTCGAGGCTCCAGGAGCCACGAACGTGCTGAGACACCCCAGCCCGGCTGACAGAGATTTCAATGACAAAAATGAAGCCTCCCATGTGCGTCACGCTGGACGTCCACTGCTCCCCATTGAAAGGTCAGCTCCAGCAGGGGATGATGGGGTGATCAGGAGAGGAAGGGGCCCTCCCCCCACCCTAATATGGGAGACTGTACCTGAGCTGGGCGTGGTGTTGTCTGACTGCCTTGATTGCTTTGTGCCCGAGGGCTGCCTTACTCAGGGCCTTCTGTTTCTTGAGCTCACACATGTCTTTGATGAGGCCCACGAGTGTGGAGGGTGGAGGCAGGCCTTCTGAGACACGTGGCTGCAGGCACAGGATGGAAGTGCCCACGGGCCATCTTTGAAACATCCTGTGAGTGACAGGTGGGAAAGTGTCTTTTCCTCTCCCATCCCTGAGGGTGACACCTCACACTGGGTGGCAGG
>NW_007254644.1:1306-2425 GCF_000164805.1 Carlito syrichta | reverse complement strand
CCCAAGCTCGACACCTTTCAACCCCAGGCACCCCTCAAATGACTGACCCCGCTATAGTGTGAGGGTTCCCAAGCCTCCCTGACCAGGTTCTTGCAGGCTTTCCTCTCCGAGGTGTAAAATGTGCCCCAGGCAGGCTGACACTCCCACTTGGCAAGAAGGACGTTCTGACAAGACAAGGAAGGCCAGGGACACATCCCTCACCCAGGGACATTTCTTCCTCTCCAATTCAATTTTTCCTGGATCTAAAATCAGTCGCCTTGTGAACACACCATGTGGAGTTTAGAATCAGTGTACGACTTTCATGTTTTTGAAGACAGGGTCTGGCTCTGTGGCTCAGGCTGGTGCCCGAGGACTTGACCTTTGTTCACCACCTGCCTCGAAGTGGCAGGCTCCATGGATCCTCCCGCTTCAGCCTCCGGAGTGGCCGGTATGATGGGCACCTCAACCCTAGACCCCCGTTTGGTTGGGTGTGGAAATAGGGTCTCCCTGCATGGCCCTGGCTAGCCTTGGGCTCCTGGGCTTCTCCAACCTCCCACCTTGGCCTCCCAGATCCCTGGGATTCCAAACGTGGGAAACTGCACCAGACCTTCTTGCTCATTTTTGATGAAAAGAATCGAGGCCAGGCTCTGGGGTTTAGCCTCGTCATCCTAGTACTTTGAGAGTCCCAGGCCAGTGGCCGGCCCAAGCCTTTGGACCGAGACCCACCTGGCTATCTCAGCAAGACCTTGTCTCTACCCTCCACCCCAAATGATCCAGGTGTGGTGGCACATGACTGTTGTTCTGTTTCCTCAAATTGCTGCAGAAAGACTCGTGGGTGCCTGGTGGGCCAAGGCTGTAGTGGCTGGAAGGGAGCCACTGCTCTCTAGCCTGGGTGACAGAGTGAGACTCCGAATCAAAAAAAAAAGAAAAAAGGTGAAAAAAAGAAGAGTATCCATTTGTGTATGGAGTTGGGATCATTGTGGACAGAGATCAACTGGGAAGGAGCCCCAGCCTTGGGCCTTGATTAACCAAAATATGTGAATGGGCAGACCAGAGTTCAGGGGCATGCTCATGGCCACTGCGGACTCCACCTGCCGGGCCCATGTGATCCTCCCACCTCAGTCCCCAGAGTGGATGGAA
>NW_007254644.1:0-352 GCF_000164805.1 Carlito syrichta | reverse complement strand
CAGTTTGAGAGCAGCCTGGACAATCTAGTGAGGAAAGAAAATAATTAAAGAAAGAAAGAAAAAGGCATGAAGGAAGAAAGAAAGAAAGAAAACCATTCTCCTGCACACAATCGGTGCTCAGTCTTTCCTTCCCACCACCCTCATATGAGTTTTCCCCATGAACGGCACCTTTCAGCCCAAACTGCCCCAATTGCTGTCCCCACTTGGTGCAGTAGTTCCCCAGGCTCCTTGGCCAATTTCCTGCCAGCTTTCCTCTCCGAGGTGAGAAATGTGCCCCAGGCAGGCTGGCATCACGACTTGGCAACAAGGACCTTCTGCCATGAAAGTCAGGGGACACATCTCTCATCCGGGT
>NW_007254643.1:313512-315470 GCF_000164805.1 Carlito syrichta | reverse complement strand
TCGTAAAACCATAAATGTAATTAAATACATCAACAGATGTCAAAACAAGAACCACATGATTATATCATTAGATGCAGAAAAAGCTTTTAATAAAATCCAACACTCCTTCTTGATTAAAACCCTTGAACATCTAGGCATACAGGGAACATACCTCAAAATAGTAAAAGCCATCTACGAGAAATCCACAGTCAGCATACTCCTAAATGGACAAAAATTGGAACCATTTCCCCTGAAAACTGGAACAAGACAAGGATGCCCACTCTCACCCCTCCTGTTCAATATAGTATTGGAAGTCCTGGCTCGAGCAATCAGAGAAGAGAAGGCAATCAGGGGTATCCAAATAGGAAAAGAGGAAGTCAAGTTATCTCTCTTTGTAGATGACATGATTGTGTACCTTGAAAACCCAAGAGAATCTGTCAAAAACCTCCTTAATCCAGGCTCGGTGGCTCAGCCTGTAATCTTGCACCTTTGGGAGGCTGAGATTAGTGGATTGCCTGAGCCTGCGGGTTTGAGACCCGCCTGGGCAGAGAGACCTCATCTCTACAATAAATAAAAAAATCAGCCGGGCGTGGTAGCACTTGCCTGTAATTCCGGCTACTCGGAAGGCTGAGGTGGAAGGATTGCCGGAGACCAGCAGGCGAGGCTGCTGTGGCCAGGAGCAGCCACTGCACTCCAGTCTGGGTGACCGAGTGAGACTCCAACTCAAAAAACAAAACAAAACAAAAAAACCTCCTTATACTGATAAAGGACTTTGGCAAAGTCTCAGGATATAAAATAAATGTACAAAAGACAATCGCATTTCCTTACACCAATAATAAACAAACAGAAACCCAAATAAAAAGCACAATTCCATTCACAATAGCCACAAAAAAATGAAACACCTTGGCATCTTCCTAACCAGAGATGTGAAAGACCTTTACAATGAAAACTACAAAACACTGCTCAAAGAAATCAAAGACGACACAAACAAGTGGAAAAATATCTCATGTTCATGGATTGGAAGAATCAACATTGTGAAGATGTCCATCCTACCTAAGGCAATCTACAGATTTAATGCAATACCCATCAAATTACCAGCAATATTCTTCTCAGAGCTAGAAAAAAAAATACAGGAATTCATATGGAAACACAAACGACCAAGAATAGCCAGAACAATCCTGAGCAAAAAAACAAAGCAGGCGGTATCACATTACTGGATTTCAAACTTTACTATAAAGCTACAATAATCAAAACAGCTTGGTATTGGTAAAAAAAAACAGGCATATAGACCAATGAAATAGAATTGAGATTCCAGAAGCTAAACCTCAATTTCTCAATCAACTCATCTTCGACAAAGCCACCACCACCTACCACTGGGGAGAAGAGAACCTATTCAGTAACTGGTGCTGGGAAAACTGGCTGACCACATGCAGAAGACTCAAACAAAATCCCTATCTGTCCCCATACACAAAAATTAACTCTAAATGGATCAGAGACCTCAAACCATAAGAACCTTAGAAAATGCAGGACATACCCTTATGGAAATTGGAACTGGCATCCAATTCCTGAACAAAACCAGAAACCCACAGGCCATAAGAGATAAGATAGACAAGTGGGACCTCATTAAACTGACAAGCTTCTGCAAAGCCAAATAAACCATCAAGAGAGCAGCGAGACAGCTCACAGACTGGGAAAAAGTATTTGCCAACTCCAGGTCTGACAAAGGCTTGAATCTACAAGGAACTCAAACATGCTGAGAGGAAAAAAACAAACAACCCCATTATAAAGTGGGCAAAAGATATGAACAGACACTTCTCAAAGGAAGACATCAGAGCAGCCAACAGACACATGAAGAAATGTTCAATCTCACTAATCATTAGGGAGATGCAAATCAAAACCACACTGAGATACCACCTAACTCCAGTCAGAATGGCCATTATCAATAACTCAAAAATACAGTTGCTGGAGAGGGTGTTGGG